>NC_055977.1:13681883-13721883 GCF_018492685.1 Alosa sapidissima
TCACCAGACAATGGTGGGGTTTGAGTACACACAACTGCCCTTCACCACAACACTGGTCACCTCAGGATACACTCAAACGTCTGCCCTTTCCCACAGAACACAGAACTGTTCTATGCACGTCCGACGCTCCACTAAAAATAGAGCACAGGCATTGCACTGCTGCTGCTTGGGCCATGGAGAAGTCTGGAAGCAAAATATGTTCTCTGGCTACGGTGCCCCGAAACAGGGAACTTGGGGAAATAGGTATAGTAGCACATTAAACAGCTTAAACTGATCACCACTCTAATTTACAGAAACATTTATGTCTTGATGTATGGTTCATATGAAGAGTTTGGTTCGAAAACGCTCCGTTTTTAAAAACATTAAAAAGTCATGCTATTTAATCGTGTATTTATCAATCAAATTGCAGTTGCAAATAACAATTCACAAATACAGTTCTACTGAAATAACTTTGAAAAAAAAAAGTAAAAAAAAAGATTTATGAAAATTAATTTAATTCACCCCCCCCCCACACACACACAACTCATTCACCAACCCTCAATGGCTTAAATCTATCTAGTGTCTAGTGTATTCCAGTTGCAAGGCATTTCCAATGGAAATGATTCCTGATTGGGCATCTAAACGGAGGGTTAAAACTGTCAAGCAGCAGCACCCATCATGCATCAGTGAGGCTAGGAGCCATGATGGCAAACGGCTGCTGCTGCCAGCGCCCAGCCTGAGGGTGGACGGGATGTCAACAAACGCCACGGCCTGATGGGAGGGAAGGGATGAGGCATGATGGGAAAAAGAATGGAGGGGCTGGGGGGGTGGGAGAAGAGGCGGGAGAGGGGAGGGGGGTGGGCGGCATTCTTATTCCTCCAGCTGAGTGGAAAGTGATCCTCCAGCCGCACATCTCTCCCCACGGACCCACTCTGTGTGTGTGTGTTTGTGTGTGTGTGTGTGTGTGTGTGTGTGTGTGTGTGTGTGTGTGTGTGTGTGTGTGTGTGTCTGTATGCGTGTTTAATGCCTGTTTGGGCATATGAATGGGTGCATGTGTGTGTGAGTGTGTGCATGTATGTGTATATACACTATATGTGTGTGTGTGTATGTGAAAGCCTGCCTGTTGAACTGGGTCACCCACATGTGCAATGCTCACTCACACAGAGACTATGGGAAAGAGTGTGAACACAAACAGGCATGGGCGAACGAGCGAACGAGTGCATGAATCATGGATGGCCCATCAAAGATGCAGCATCTTCACTGAGCTCACGACCCCCTGCAAACTAACCCCCCCGTCACACACACACACACACACACACACACACACCTACAGTATCCTATTGCTCATGCTAATCATCATCTGCAACTGTGTCAAGTTCAGATGAAAATAGATGAACTGGAGAAGTTGAAGTGTCACAGCAGTGTTAGAGCCCAATAACTGCATGAGAAAGGCAACCATCCACACACTCACTGGCCCACCACATGAAATTATATTAGAATACCTGTGGGCGCCATTTGTATGGGCATGGACACATTTTGTACAGGCTCTAGTCTAGTTAAATGAATAAGGTTTCTATTGAGAGTAGAATTTGTCAGGGATACAAATGGTGTATGTTTTAGGGAAAGATGAAACCTTACAGATGAAGAGAAGAAAAGAAAAGAGAAGAGAACATTTATGTCTTGATGTATGGTTCATATGAAGAGTTGAAGAGAAGATATGAAGAGTTGAAGAGAAGAGAAGACAAGAGAAGACAAGACAAGACAAGAGAAAAGAAGAAGAGAAAAGAAGAGAAGACAAGACAAGACAAGAGAAGACAAGACAAGACAAGAGAAGAGAAGAGAAGACAAGACAAGACAAGACAAGAGAAGAGAAGAGAAGAGAAGAGAAGAGAAAAGAAGAGAAGAGAAGAGAAGAGAAGAGAAGAGAAGACAAGACAAGACAAGAGAAGAGAAGAGAAGAGAAGACAAGAGAAGAAGAGAAGAGAGAGGACTGGGAATACAAATCTAGGAGGGTTAGGGAATGACTCTGCAGTATATCATCAGGACTAGAGCAGGCTGAAAATGCACAGATGTGTGGGAGAGGTTGGGAGTGGTGGCCGTGGGCAGTGACTGACTAGGGTGTGGTGGGGGGGGGGTGGAGGGTGGCAACACTTGTCTCTTCACAGCTGAGGTTGGAGGCACTGGCACAGAACCAGTCGGGAGCAGGTGATGGGCACATGTGCTTAGGCTTGTTTTTGGTGAGATAACATGCAGATGAAGGTTTAAAGGAGCATTTCAGTATACTTCAACCTAGGGTCTATTTGTAGATGATAACAAGTCTAAATCTTTGTCTGGGACCAAAACCTTCTCTTCAGTATACTTCAACCTAGGGTCTATTTGTAGATGATAACAAGTCTAAATCTTTGTCTGGGACCAAAACCTTCTCATTAAAATAAGTAAATATACTGAAAAGATGAAATGCAGTAAGGATAAATGTGATATGATATCATGCAAAGAAAGCCAAAAGCACCAGACCACAATCAGGCCAGTGTAGGCACCTGTCCAGTAACTCTGCCCTGCAGAGAGACAGATAAGGACAGACAGGCAGAAACAGGCAGGGCCCTATAGCACATGTGAAGGGCACGCCATGGGCATGCAATGGGCACAGAGCCAATTAGAATAGTGACACCTGTGCCATGTGGCATGCATGAAAGAGTTCCTTCCTGTGGACCAACTGAAACGCGCCATGGTGAGGTCAAGGGCAGACAAGGTCAAGGATAAAACGCATAAGATGCCACTTCCTTTGTCCTGATGGTATGACAAAGAAGATGTATCTACTGAGTGCTTGGCATGTTTTGTGTTGAGTCTGCAGTGTCACCATTGCTTAGGATGTGGAGAGATGGTAAATACATCTCTCTGGGATTGTTGATCACTCAAATCTTTAAGTGAAACCTCTACATTCCTAGACACACCTGAAAGTGGGTTCATGGCCTGGCAACTCAATTCAAATTTCCAGGTACATTCCTAGTGTTCCCGCTAGCTACTCTTATACTACTAGTATATTCCCAACTCTAAACCGCCAGATCAGGCAATCATTTTTTTCCTCTCCCAAAAAGCCAGTGATAGTTGCTACAATATCCAGAAGCCACCCTGCACCACTATCAACAACCTATGCACCACTATAACAACTTATGTGTGTGGCTAATAACTTCCAGGAAGGCTGGCTCTACTGAGAGTGAGCATTAACGTCACCTTCTCCAAAACATAAACAGTTGCCCCAACAGTGAATGGAAAAAAACATACAAAAACCCCATACAAAAAACAAATAAAAAATACATAATACCCACTTGCGATCCACTCCATGCTTGACATAAAATGTCAATAACACAACACACTAAGCCTAACAAAGAAAGCTACAGTTAGGCACACTACAAAAATCTCTGCTGTAAGACATTTCGAAGATGCCTGTATGTCAGACGTCTGTCAAAATACATGCACTCACTCGCCAGAGGAAAACTATGTCCTGTAACGCATTCCTAAGACGTTGGTCAAGCTGGACTCTGTATTGTTTTGGTATAAACAGCAGTGTCTTCTTTACTGTGGCAGGTCTTGTCACAGCCAATAAGGACGGTGTATCTGAGGCTGTGTGAGTGTGAATGCCGCCACAGCCCCATATTTTACAGTAAAGGAGAACAAAATGTTCATGTGGCCTGATGAACACACCCTTGAGGCACAGAAAACTGCAGTATCAGCAGCACCCGATCTTCCTTCTCTGCAAAACATGTGGCAACTACCTTTTGGATAATTGTCTGTTTGTTAGTGTGTGTGTGTGTGTGTGTGTGTGTGTGTGTGTGTGTGTGTGTGTGTGTGTGTGTGTGTGTGTGTGTGTGTGTGTGCTAGAGAGTGTTTAATTTGTGCGTTAAGCATCATGTAGACATGACGTTCACAGTTTATTTGTGTTAGTATGCTGGTGTCTGTGCACATTTCACAAAACAACATGTGAACAGAATAGATATGCAACAAAAATAGTGTGAACAAGCTTGTTTGTTGTGCAAGAATATACTGTGTGGGGTTACAAGGTTTTATTTATGTGTTGGTGTGTGTCTGTGTGTGTGTGTGTGTGTGTGTGTGTGTGTGTGTGATGATGTATGTTTATGAACATGGGTAGCATATCAAACATCCCCATGCTCTCCTGCAGAGCTGAATAGCCTCGACCACAGTAGCCCTGCCCTATTTTCACCCCCAGGCAATCTATGCAAATAGTAACTGTATATCATATCCATTCTACTGGCCTACTGCCACACAACTGTGTGGTGTGAGAGTGTAACTTCTCACTGACTTGTGGTGTGAGAGTGTAATTTTATCACTGACTTGCCAAGTCACCTCTAGGATAAAACGTTGCCACACATAACTGTATCTTTAGAATGTATCTGAAATTCAAATAGTTATTTGCATACAACACAAAGGCCACATACCATTCTGTTTACATTGAGAATATGACTCAAATTTGCATTGAATTGTCTTCCATTACTCCAAAACCAAGCAGTCATACCAACAGACCTAAATACTGTCATGGTCGTGTCACATGTGACCCTTAAATGTGACCACAGCCCACAACATACCACCAATCTAATGTACAGGATACTACAGGGTTCAAGAAGGATGAAGCCCATTTTCCAAAAAAAAACAAAAAAAAAAACATGATCATTGTTTTTCTGGCAATCACCAGATAACTCCAACTGGCCTCTCTAGGCCTCCATCTCTCTGTGTAGACCACCATCCCCCTCTTTGCCTGCGCAGCAGAAAGCAGATGACCTCTCCAGCTCTCACCTTATCTAGCTGTTGGCAGAGCTACTGTAAGTGGAGCATGACTGTGCTGGAGTGACCTTCTTGGCAGCGCTGTGTGTGTCTATGTGTGTGTGTGTGTGTGTGTCTGTGTGTCTGTGTGTGTGTCTGTGTCTGTGTCTGTGTGTGTGTGTGTGTGTGTGTGTGCAGGACAAGGGGAAGAGAGAGTGGGGGGAAGGGATCCTCCATGATATCAAATAAAAAAAAAAACAGAGAACAGGAGCTGAAGCAGGTTACTGTGCCAGTCCTGCTATTATCATGGGATGGTTCGCTCACAGGTTTCTGACACAACTGGCTGACACAGACACACAAGGCTCTGAGGAATGGCATAATGAGAATAAAAAATAAAAGTACAACGCGCTCAACTCCTCATGATAGCTTGAGTGGGTGGTAAATTCTCAAAAAGATGAATACTAACAAATAGGACAACACTCCAAATGTACTTTGGAGTGTATTAAAAAGTGAAGTAAGTCAATTTGTAATGCTGTCCCATTTGTTGTGTCCAGTAAAAGGACAATACTGAAATTCACTTGCGTTTCACTACAGGTCTTCATTTGGTATACTAATGATCATTCAATATGAATCCTGCTAATGATTTTCTGCCTTCTTACTCAATTATTACTCAATTATTACTCAATTATTACTCAATTCTAATTGATTACCGTAGTGGGTTAATGTATCATCAACACTTTTGGTCAGCTGTTACACAGCCACGTTGTGTGTTGGCATGAGGTGCAACAAATGTCTCCTTAAAGTATTTCAAAATTGATTTGGACTGTGAGTGTGTGTTTGCACTTTAACCTCATGTAGGGAAAACTCAGAGACTGAAGTCTAAATCAATTCATCCGAGTTCAGTGTAGTTGGTGAGAGGCTGTCAGAACTATAAAGCGGAAGTAACAAAATATAAAAAACTAAAAATCCCTATACAGCACATGATACAAGTGCAATGATTCATAAGTGGATGAATGAGAGGGGATCAGGTCAGAGCTTCTTCCTTCCACACCAGGATATGGAGGTCAAAAGAGCGCACAAACTTCCTGCCTGAGGAATTCCGCCAAAGCACACACACTCTCTACTCCTCTCTCTCTCCCATTCTCACTGGGAAGTCAGGTCACATGACACCAATCGCAAGGATTTTCCTGGAGCGAGGACGGGCGGCGACCTTTTCTCCATTACGTTGCCAAGGAGACGTGACAGGAAACGGCGCAGCCTAAGAAACACAGGCTCCTCCATGACTCAAGCCCCTGTGAGTCTCGAGCAATCGGATGTCGTCATCTCACATCTGAACACATGCCATGTGCCTCACAGAGGGTCTGGGGCTCCAACCCTCTGCTGAAGTAACGGGGTGGATGGATACCTCTGATAGTCACTGGAAATCACCGATAATAGGAAGATTGTGGATAAATGACTCATGGCATGACAACATTTGTTTCAGATACAGACTCTGCCTCCTGGTTACAGTGTGTCCTGGTTTGGCATACGGAGGACAGTCGTTAGGACAGGAAAGGACACTTCCATCTGTGTGTGTGTGTGTGTGTGTGTGTGTGTGTGTCTGTGTGTGTGTGTGTGTGTGTGTGTGTGTGTGTGTGTGTGTGTGCGTGGGTGGCTGCGTTCCAAAGTATGAAATGATCCGAGACAAATGTGGGACTCTCCCTTGGTCAGTAATGGCCATGCTGGTGATTTGTAATGTAATGTGGGCCAAAGCCAGTTTCCCCTTGGGAATGGGGCACGGGGGGTATGTGTCACAGAGTCCATGCAGTGGGGGGTAATCCAATGTGTGTGTGTGTGTGTGTGTGTGTGTCAGTGACTATGCGTGTGTGTGTGTTCTTATGCACTTCGCATTTGTGTATGTGGTTGAAAGTTGTAAGAGGTTTGCGGGCTGGTTTGTGTGTGTTTGTGTTTATGCGTGTGTGTTTATTCCTTTGTGTGTGTGTGTGTGTGGTTCTAGGTTGTCCGGGTGGAAGGCCCGGCCTGTCGGACATGCCTCCTGTGCTGTCCTGATCTTTAGCTCCTCGGCTACAGTGCTAATATTAGCACCTGGGTCCTGTGACAGTGCTGAATGGTGATGGTGATGGTGGCAGGGGCTTGGTAGGCTGTGTGTGTGTGTGTGTGTGTGTGTGTGTGTGTGTGTGTGTGTGTGTGTGTGTGTGTGTGTGTGTGTGTGTGTGTGTGTGTCAGAGGAACAGTGTGCTAAGGAACACACTCAGAGAGAGTATATAGTCCACATAGACATAGACAAGCATATGGAAACACACACACATTATATGCATGTATTGTATCTACACACACACACACACACACATATATATATATACCTCTTGCACATAAACATAAATAAATCCACACATGCACCCACCCATACAGACATATACACGGCACACATTTGTCCTCCAGTCCACACACACACACACACACACACACACATACACACACACCTGCACACACACTCCTGCACATACACACACTTCAAAGCCACAGCAGGGGTACAGCTGCTCGCAAGGCTTTAGTGCATACAAATGATTGTGCTGGGAGACTCCAGAGCCATGAGAACAGTTCTTCATTCCACAGTACACACTACACACACCATAAAGCAAAGCACAATACGCAATACACACACACCACATAGCAAAGCACAATACACACTACACTACACACCACATAGCAAAGCACAATACACACTACACACCACATAGCCGAACCTGATATACACTACACAGCTGAACACGCTATAGGTTACCACCTACACACACAGCTGAACACACAACCTACAGACAACCCAGACAGATAACCTATATAATGTATGTCCAGGCCCATAACAAAACCTCTCTGAGTACAGTAGCCAGAGGCATGACTCAGCCAATAATTGTCAAGAAATGTTAGTTTTCCTCAAGTATGTGACCGTCAATTTATATTTATGTATCATTTCATACACTACATGTAAGAGGAATGACAAGATGACAACTGAATTCCTGCCCCTGCATTAGGCCGAGGAGGCTGACTCTGATGGCATGAAAAATCTCTCTCATAAGCGGTTGTGTATGAAACACTCTCAGTGGCTGAAAAGTAAAAAAAGAGAAAGAAAAATAATCAATTCTTGGAGCTTGACTCCTTTGTCCAAAAGCCTATTCATCACGAGCTCAAGGCATTTAACCCTTAAAGGTGTAGGTTTTTGAACATTCTAAGTTCCGCAACAATTGAAGGTTCTAAAATTCTATGTTGAATTCAATGAACCCAGATATTCTTTAGAACGTTCATTTCCCAACGTACTCCTTTAAGGGTTAAACATGTTGAATCTGTTGTTCGGTCAGAAAGCCTCAAAACTCAACAACACAGGACCAGTTTAAAAACAAGCTTCGGCCAAGCCAACAGCACAATCTGTTGTGACGTTTATTCACATGATACACATTTCTGTGCAAAAACTCAACTCAACCGGGTTAAAAAAAAGAAGCTTTGATGTTGGTGAAATATAGGTTATCTCCTAGAGACATTTTTCACACTATCACTGTATTAACTCCAAGGGCATGAATTTGCTTACATCCTAAGGCATGATAATTTAGTTACTAATGACATGCGCAATTAGCCATGAATCTGCATAAATATTCACGCGAGTGGTGATTAACATTTTTAAGTGGAGCACAGGACAATGAAGTGTATTGTAGAATTTTGCTCAATCCTTTGCTCTTGTTTAATCCATGACCTCTTTACCCCTAGACCAACTGATCACACAAAACACATGATTACCCACAAATGTCCTGGAAGCCCAATTATTTTCATGTTTAAGAAAACAAAGACAATTCGGGAACAGTAGATGTTGTTATATAACGTGACTACGCCGCCCCCATATGTTACAGAGATGGCGCTCTGATAGAGGGGTGGAAGGCAGCATTCTTAGTGTCCTCATTAACTAACTCCACGGTGTGCACTCCACTGATTACCCAATATTAGACTGCACAGAATAAACAACATTAAATAATCCCAGATTTCTGCCTCTGTTTGAAAATAGTTAGACCTGCACAGGTGGCCTAGCTGGCCCTGACAGTCCACTAAGACACAGATGCAGAAGCGTTGTACACCTGCTCCTTTCAGACTTAGTACACTCTGAGTTGAGATACACATGGGGATATACTGTAGTCTTCTAGCCCTCAATTTGTGTGGAGTCTGTTTTTCTGGTGCGCCAATCATCTAGTCAAGAATCTCATTTGGTGAAACAGAATCACAAAGAAACATAGTGTTTCACAAACTGGCAGTGTAGAACAGCAGTGTCAATTCTAACTGGATAATGGCTGATTCAATGGCTCTGAATTCCAATCTGGACTACACCCAATTCTTACGTGACTAACCCGCCGAAAGTCCAGGGTAGTTTCTACGTACTCCAAATAAACCATTGTGAAAACTGTGCAATTCATGAGATGGCAGCACCAGGCTAAAGCATAAACAGTTGAGCACAGCTGTTTTACCACCTGAGGGAGGTATTCTGGGCATCCTTATGTGGTTTAAAATACCTCATAGCAAAATGACGTCTATGGATCAGGCACACAGGGGATGCGGGCAGTACAGTACAGTGGGCGCAGCTGGTCCTTGTCCACTAAACAAACCCCTGTGATTAGGCTCGTTCGACTTCATGCAGCGCTGCGGAGATCTGGCTGAACATGACGCATGCTGGACATTTGCACAATGCGACACAATGCATTCAGCCTGATCTGTGCAGTCCACTATAACTCAGTCATACATACCACTTCCTCCTCTTCCCCTGTGTGTGTGTGTGTGTATGTGTGTGTGTGTGTGTGTGTGTGTGTATGTGTGTGTGTGTGTGTGTGTGTGTGTGTTTGTGTGTGTATATGTGGGTGCGTGCATGTGTTGAATATGTGCATGTATGTATGTGTGCTGGTCTGTCTGGTCTGGTCTGGTCTTATAAGGTAACTGCACTGCACTGCATATTTATATTTATTATATATCACTGTAAACCACCTTCTGTAAACCAACTGTATACTACTGTCTACACTGCACTATATATCTTATCATGTCTATGCACCACCTAGATACTTTGTATATCACATTACACTTTTCTGCTTTTCTGCACTTCTGGTTAGACGCAAACTGCATTTCGTTGTCTTTGTACTTGTACTCTGGACAATGACAATAAAGTTGAATCTAATCTAATCTAATTTAATCTAATCTGTGATTTACATCATCTCATCCGGTGTGAAGTGACGCTATACGCTGTTCTGACTGAGGTGGAACAGAGGAGGGGATAGGAGCATCAGTCCCCCCCACCCTCCTTCTATTCTTCTGTCTCCACCTCTTCCTGTCCTTCAGACTCTCACACACACACACACACACACACAAACACACATACGCATACACACACACACAGAAGAAGAAAGACCCCTGGTCCTCCCTTACACAGATTAGTCATTACTCACTCTCCACACCCTGCTTGGGTTCTGTCACACCGCCACAGGAAAACCCTCACAGCCTCTCCAGTCTAACCCTGTCTCTCCCTCTGTTCTGTTCAGCAGATACCTCTTTCATTTGAGTCCAGTTTCTAATGCAAATCTCCAGAGGACCCAACATAATCATTCGCAGTACAGTCTAGACATGGTTCAAACAGGGGACTGAGCCTCAGCTCAAATCAAACAGTCAGAGAACATGGTTTCATACATAAACAAAGCGCAGTCTCTACCACTTGTGGGAAGTCAAACACAAAACACACACAGACACAGACAGACACACACCCACACCCACAGCTCTCTAAAAGCACACAGCTCATACATACAAAACATACAAAGCCCGTACAGGGCTGATTGAGAGGTCCATTAATGTGGAGAGGATGTTAGTGTGTCTAACCACATGCATGTCCGGCTTTCCTTCCTTTGTTTGCTGCACGCCACTGCTACTTTTACAGTGCTTGGAGGAATTGAAGCCATGTTGGAAAGGATAATATACATACTTCCTATACTAATATGCATGTTGAAAACTGAACTAGAATATTGGAAGTACCTAAAGTGAATCTTAAGGTGTGTAAGTCTGGTCAAAATGAATAAGAACGGCTAATGTTGTTTACAGAACTCTCCAGGAAGCATAGAAGGTCTGACAAAAGCATTTTTGAGGCAGATTGCATCAGGAGGAGGCTAAGGATCCTTTGTTTTCCTTTTCACATGATGTTGAATCGCAGCCAGGAATACTGAACCAAGAACTGAAGAGCACCTGGGAACGTTATCATTTTCATCTCACAACCACTTGAAACAGAAAAGCTATGACTGTGGTTTAAACATCTGGTCTAAAAGACATTTAAAAGCCTCTAACCACAGCTTATATTTATATTAACAACACTTAAAAATAAAACTTGGATCTTTTGGATTTCCTTAATTCCTCATGTGCAGCTACATGCAATCTTAAACATAAGGTATTTATGAGAGATAAAGCGGAAAGCTGTCTTTGAACAGGGTGACCAAAACCTTGCCTTCTAAAGAAAGACTAAACAACATCTCTTTGAACATGTCAGATCTTGGCCTGTGCTGGGGATTTTTTCTTCCAGCCCACAACTCTGGCAACAAAGCATCTAATGTTGTCCAAGAGAAGACTCTAGAGCTTGTCCGTCTCTGCTGTGAATCCTCAAGCATCAATAGGAAGTCAGGGTCTTGCACATAAACATTTCCTCTTAACAAATTACCCAGTCAGTAGGTCAAAGGGCAATGCAGATGAACTTTAGGAATTAGCAGCAGACCAAGATTGCCTATAAATTCCCAATTATCCTATCTAGCACATTTCTAGCAGAATGTAACTAGATGACGTTCTGTATCTCCCCCAGATGGGTAAACAGGGTTGGCTGCACCAGAGGTGGGAGGAATGGCTGCTCAGGGGGACTTCTCTCTCTCTCTCTCCGTGTTGAGTAATGGGAAAGGAATGTAGGTCTTCTGTTTTCCTTTTAAACAATGGTTCTGCCCCTGCCACACTGATACTGATACAGACCACAAAAGCATCACCTACACTTGAGTTTCACCATTTAAAGCCCATACGATACTGTAACTGCTCACTGTGTTTGAGGTGATATAGGCTACAGGCGTTATATCAGTTATATGTTATCTATCGCCTATACTGCCAATGATTCATAATGTATTTATGTTATATTACTATATTACTGATTCCCAAAGGGGATACTTATTGAAAACTATACTGCATTGTTGAAACATCCCTTAGGTTAAAGGTATTTGATTATATGCTATTGCCCATAATGACATTTCTATGTGCCGAAACCACCTTTTCAGAGCCTTTCAGGCAGTAAATGCAGTCAGGTAGTGTTACACCTTGAATAACCCACAAGACTTCCCACCAAATGATACACTTGATGCCTAAAAACTAGGTCACTGTGAAGTGATGTTTCTTCCCTGCACATTTCTGGCATGGCGGTGGAGCTTGGCACCCTACAGCATAAACAAACACCAGATCCGTGCCCTGCAGTTATCTCTCAGTGAGATCTGGGGAATAATGATATTCATTTACTATTAGAAGAACCACAATCACATTCTGTCGTGTTTCAGTTATGAATGACTGTCAATGATTCAATAACTAAGTTTTTGTTCATAGAAATAAAAATGCTACTAACAAACAATACTGGCAAAAGTCTTCTCAGGGACGATGCATGATCAGTTTTCAGTCTTCCAACACATTTACGGTATGCTAGATGTGATTGGATTCCTTTCTGAGAAAATATGCACAGGATGTCCATTTCGAAGATCCAAATAGTACACGTTTAACGTTCAGTAAGCTGTTTCATTGCAGATCTTCTTGATAACCAAATCAACTGCAACTTGGAGCAATCTGCATTGTCGCTATGACTGCTGGTACTATTTTGGCTGCCTAGTGAGTGAGTGCTGGTCTATGGCAAGAGGAAAAACATCTGGAGGAAAACATCAAAAATACATCAACGTGGGGGCGCTAAGCAAAGACTAGTGCTGGCGTAATGTGATGGAAAGAAGTAAACTTCACTGACTTACAGGCGTGTATCGCAAAATCTCCACGCACATCGTTTGGCGTGAACTGCTCTATACCGCTGGAGTGCATTAGCATTCCATAGAACTGGCGTTATAGCCGCTCGTGGTCGTTATGATATCTAGGCAGCGAAGAAAAGGTCGAAAGGTGGGGGTGGGGGCTGTAAAATCAAGGTGTCACGACGGAAAACGCCCACATCCCACATCTGGTACATGCACTAGCCTACTTGTCTGTGACACATCCAAAAGCATCATTATGAGCCAAATTAATATTCCACGACAAATGCGCATCAGACCGACATTGCGCGTAATTTCCCTCAAACACCGGCAAGCTTCCTCGGCACTAATCAAAAATGAAAAGGACATTGATGACATTGACTTCATGTGTTAGTGTTTGACAAAAGGTGTAGCCTACATGTAACCCACGCAATATGACAACAGTGTAACACATAATAAAACCTTGTTTGGTCACGTTTTGATTGAACTTCAAGCTGCAAACCACAGCATGTTTTCCAGCGAGATGACATCCATAATACACCATCGAACAGGCTCCCATGGTGTGAATCATAGCTCGTAATGATTTACTCTGTTTCATGACTATTTCAAAAATAGTTCCATATGACATCCCCTATTAAGAAAGCACGTTTGAATGTCATATATTGTTCTGTTCGATATGACCTACCTTTGTCTGACAGTGTTAGTTTTTCTTCGAAATTTATCTCGAGATCTTTGTTCTCCATTTTCTCCATTCAGACGCCTCGGTGTCCTTTTACAGATTTAGTCATTCCTTCACTAAACTTAAACAGAGGAGAAGAGAAGGAACTCCCAAGATTACTCACTTCAACACACCCTGTATCTCAGAGGTAACCTAATGACTGCAAACGTCAACATAAAATAAGTTTCCTTTAGAAGAACTGCAGTCTCAATAAATTACTAGTTCTTGTCGTCGACAGTTATCCTACTTTGCAAAATGTGCAGTTCAGAACCTATTTCAAAAGGAAAAACTGAAGTGAGGGGCCACGTCCACGGACAAGCCCATAGCAGCAAGACTGCTTGAAGAATGCCTATGCGGGATGGTCTTTGACTCTCCGATGGACTGTACCATATGGCAGGGATATACTTTTTGAACCAGTGTCATGAAGATCGCTGACGTCTGCTCTGTCTACTGTAACTCCGACCAAAATATGTGTTGATAGGAGGGTGATGTATACTGGCACATTTGTTCACTCGGCATGGCACTTGACACAGACATGCCAGCTAAAATATGGGCATAGCCGAAAAATCTGATTCCCCTCTGGCTGGCACGGTGCTTCCACTTCACTTCAGAGCGAGCGTACGGTTGGCGGGGAGGTGGACGGTCGTAGAAAGTCTGCATGAATGCCTCATAATGAATGTTAGATGCGCGGGCTGGGACGCTGGAGTGTGACATTTCTTGAACCGTTATTTAGTCAGGCATGAGAGTTATACCAACCTCGAAATGTGGTTAGGCATTATGTAAAATGAAATGTTGTGAAAATGATTGAATTTATTATTTTGTGTTTCGTTTAGGCTATTCTGTTATGATGATTAATGGGTGTCTTTGACATTGAAGTGTATGCAAATGTGACAGGTTAAATGATAATTAATTATTTGTAGTCTAGTAGCCTAGCTTATCAACAAGAAATCTCAGACTAGGGCCTAAAATATCTGCAGCTATAGGCTCTCGAAGCCTATAAGGATACCACAATGTAAGATAACAATGCAGTCATAGAAAGAGTGTGCCATGATTGTTCCCAAAAGATTCAAGAGAGAAAACCAACATATATCCATTTTTAACGGGAATTGTGTAAATATAGGTTAGCTTGGCCTGATTCACTCATCCCACCTTAGTCCTTCAGATTCAAGTCCGTATGAATTATAGATAAAGTGTCAGTGCAATTTGTGAGGCTAACTGCAACAGGCGAGGAGAAAATATACACACAAACAAACAAAAAAACACACAAGCAGACTGGCTGAGGCAGTGTGGCACAACTGATGTGGTTATTAAAATCATCACAGTTTTATTTAGATAAAGGAAACTTTGACCTACTTCATGACATGCTGATTCTATATTTGTCCAAATCATTTTAACCTGAGCCACAGAAACATACCTTCATGACACTACACTGTCAAAGCTTTGGTCATTATTTTACACTGTGTAATATCAAAAAATTGTTTATAAGGTCAAATAGAACATTAACAGAAGTGAATTATGATGACTCATTATCAAGAGTGTCCAGTGGAATACTAAAAAAAACTATCTTTGCAAGGCTACAAACCATATGGTATTATTGAACACATAGACAATTTCAGAGAGAATATGCCAGGTTGAATAAATCAGGTGTACCTGTATGTCCACAAATTGTACCATTGAAAGAAAAGGTGGTAGGTCTGTATCTTGAGACATTTTTGTGAGGGATGCCTCTGTGCATTAATGAGGTCCTCTCGAGAGTTTGAGAAGGATTGACCTTGCCAACATGAGGGTTGTGGGGATATCAAGAAATATTGTAGACACACCACAGAGTGATTGGGATTTGGACAAACACAGCCTCCGACACAAGAGGCAAACACTAATGTAATCTCATTGCCCATAGAGTGTGCCTCTTCTCCTACTGCAGACCTGCCATCAAATTACCACATGGTCGGTTTAAAAAATAACTGCTCTTGTTGAGGTCAGAGATGTTCTTGGAAAGTAAATAAAAATACTGAACCTTGTGTGTTGAGAAACAAAGCAGACCTGTGCTTAGCAAAATAGTGTGGGAACTTATTGCTCCCCGAAAACAGTGTGTTTACATCTCCACAGTTGGAGAGCAGAGGGCGGACATCATGAAGTGAATAATTGTTGAATGGATAACGATTTGAGGACTGTGAGTGTAGGGGGTTGAGTAATCAGGTGCCATGTCTGAATGCGGTGTGTGTCTAATCTTTTTTTCCCCACTGATATTATGTATACTTACATAACAGTCATCTGAAGGCACTGGGATCATAATCAGATTGGAGAAGTGTTCCAACAGGCTGTTACACAACAATTAGGAATAAGAAACATTCACGAATCTACTCAATGCGGCACAAAGCTTTGCTACAGAGGCAAGCCTGGGTGCATATCACACAACCAATTATTATTAAAGCCAAAAAGTATGCTTTAGTTTTGTTTAAACCCCTTGAAGAGGATTCTTCAAGTAATACAAGCAAAGCATTTACCCAATAATTTGCTTCCTCATTTTAGAAATGTGGAAATAGGATGTGGGGATTGGTAAACTGGGGCTGAGACTTTCTTAGATAGATACTTTAGAAATTTTAGAACAGAGCCAGCTTTCCCTACCATCCTGTTCAGTCGCCCAGCGTCGTTCTTAATGCTGCCTCACCAGCACACCACGGCATGAAAGAGGGGACTGCCAAAGACAGACTGGTAAAACATCAGTCAGCTGGGCAAAATTAGTATCAAATACAGATGCAAAAACAGACACCTAGACACACACACGGTCTGGCTGATTGCTGAAATAGTTTTCAGAGTACCATGTTAACTGGCACTGAGTCCTTGTAACTGACTCATAACTGCTAAAATAACTCTCGCTTTGATATGCCCACAAACCAGCGGAGGTCTCACTCTGGCGTTTCATTTCCCTTTACACCTCTTGGATTACCACTATGGAGACAGTTGCTCCCAAAACAGAGACATTATGAGTCATTAATTTAATGCCAGCACAAGAAAAGTAGCAGGTCAACACAGATCTAATTTCTCTGGGGGCTAGCTTTCAAGCTTTGCTAAACGCCTCTCTCTCCTGCTCTTCCTCTCTCTTGCTGCCCAGTAGCTCTCCAACTAGAAATGTAGGGTACATTTTATTCCTTTTCCAGGATGGTCATAAAGGCTCAGCCAACTGTATCACATGATGTCTTATACAAACCTTTTTATATATATATTTCTTAGTTAAACATTACACCATATGACATGTCACAGAAGATGATTCTTTAAAATAGTTTCCAGAGGCAACATAATTGAACAAAATGAAAAAAAAAAAAGATGAAGACAGGATTAATAGCTTTATACAATGTGCTCCTGCAGTGTGTATCTGAATGTCTCCACAGCTGTTTGAGAGTGGGAGGCGACTGTAGCCACAGTTGCTGTGGCATCAGCTGCAGCAGTGAGCTAAAGCTGCCTGGAAAATTTTCCAACCGACATCGTCACAGAACTGGACAGCCTCAATAGAAAAGTTTACTTTAGATTTACGGAGCAGTGCGGCAATTTCACAGGACACCATGAGATGGGACATGTCTTGTTTTAGTTTGAGCAAAAATGTAAGGCCAAACCACACATCACGCAATGGGTGTTTAAATGTAAATATGATATGATTAACAATACAGGTTTAATACTGACAATACTGGTATACTATCAGTATAGAACATATCTATACTGATATTTATCCTTTTTGAAAAGATAGCATACATACTATGAATAAAAAAGCCACTTGTGCTGAGTTTGAAACACAGTCTAGTTGCATAGCTCAAATACAGATCTAGCTGAAAACGCCATCCAAACCACAACAGTTGGTGCAGAGGCACAGTCCCAGCCCCCACCTTCTGTCTTCCCTGTGTGGATGCTGACTGTCAGGACACGCTGTCAGCTGTCACCCTTTGAGGGAGTGTTTTGGAATGTCTCTTAGAATCAGATGAAGAGGGTGTGGGACAGGCTACTCTCTGGCTACAGGACCTATTACAATGCAGTGGTCACTAAATTAGAACAGGCTATTCGTCTCATCACATAACAATGCGACTAACATTTAATACATAAATTGGCATGATGAAAATTGCTGTTTTAATGCATATAACAGTATTGTGACATAAAAAGGTCATCCATGGGCAAATTTAAGTCAGTGAAACTCATTTGGTGTCTGGTATTTCTATTTAATGAGAAAAGTATTTAATGGAATAACAGTGGTTGAATTTGAAAGATCAAGATCAAGAAAGAAAATCACTGAAACAAAAAACTAAATGATCAAATTAATTTGGATTGTACTCCATCAGTAATGCAGTATATGTTCCTGTTCCAAAATCCTGTTGAGTATTCTTTGTCTCACATTAAACAACAATTTTTGCCCAGCTCATGCTGGTACCCAGTTCTTTCTATGGTTGTATATGAAAGACCTCTTTGACATAATCTCTGGATCATAAAACCCTGTAAGGAACAAAAAAGCACATTCAAATTGAAGAGTTATTTTGTGGATTCGGATAATTCACTTGACTGCAATTAACTTGACATAGCAATGCTATACCTGGACCAGGTACATCGTGTCCTTTAGGATTTTGTACCCATCGGCTTGTCCCTGAGACAAATGCAGCAGTGGACATGAAGTGCTTGGGAGAGCCCTCATAGTTGACAATGTCATACTGCCCCGGGCCTGGCAAAGGTGGGTTCTCGGAGAGTTTCAGAGGAGGTGCTGAGAGTCCGAGATAATGTCTCCGTCTGGTAGATAGGTGACATAAAATTCCAAACTAGACCTTCATTATGTTCCCTATATCACACATGCTACATTGACAACTGGTCATTTAACTTTAAATTCAACCTTACAGTGAGTTCTTTGTTTATGGTTTTACCAATAGCATGGAATGGGTCCTGCTATGATCTTATCCAGGGCCTTGTTACCCAGAACAAGTGATCCATGGTTAGACAGATCATAACCACAACCACCCCGCACTCATTTTAAGTGTAACTGCGGGTACTTTGTTCTACTAAAAAGTATACACCAATGTGTTTCACGTACGGTAAGATTGTCCTTTTCACCATCTCTGGGATCTGATAAGGGTTGTATGCCCCAGGCCCTGGGCCTTCACTCTTCAGTGGAAGTGGGTTGCGGGCAATGTTTGATTTAAAACAGGAATAGGGCACCTTTGGGTCCTTCTGTGTTATGGTGTCATTTACATTATAGTGACCTTTAACAAGATAAAAAAGTAAAACAATTACTTTTATGTAACAAGAAACTTCTGTTAAATGGCTATATACATCATGTTAGGCTGGAGAGAACCTTTAAGTGCGAATATAATACTGCTAAGAGCTTGATCTCACTTTCACTCATACCACTTACAGGGGGATGGTCCTTTTAAACCATTCAAATTGGCCATGTTTCTTTTTGTCTTGGAGAGGAAGACAGAGTGAGCTGATATGGTTGTGCTTTTGTCAACACCACCGTAAGACACCTGTAAAAAATCAAAGTTAATATACTGCAGTTCATAAGTAAATGTTTAGAGGCAGTAATTAATCATCTAAGTTTGGAAGTCGCTTTGGTTAAAAGGTGTCAGCCAAATGTAATGTAATGTTTGAGACGGTATTGGTAACAATGTAATATGGTCCATCTGCAATAAAAAAAAAAGGCTTCTAGTTTCTCATTTCTGTGCCTTTGCGATAGGAATGTCACACAATGGGGGGCAGACGTGGCCCACTGGTTAGCACTCTGGACTTGTAACCGGAGGGTTGCCGGTTCGAGCCCCGACCAGTGGGACACGGCTGAAGTGCTCTTGAGCAAGGCACCTAACCCCTCACTGCTCCCCGAGCGCCGCCGTTGAAGCAGGCAGCTCACTGCGCCGGGATTAGTGTGTGCTTCACCTCACTGTGTGTTCACTGTGTGCTGTTTGTGTTTCACTAATTCACCGATTGGGTTAAATGCAGAGACCAATTTCCCTCACAGGATCAAAAAAAGTATATATACTTATACTTATACAATGCACCCACGTTGTATTGGTTTGGAGCTGGAGTTCCCTTGGTCACACTATCCAATTTTACTGCAATAGGCAGACGGAAATTTCTTGTGCTTCCCCTTAAAAAGGTGTGTTTAGGCAGCAAACTGGATTGCAGGTTATAAGCATTGGGTCCTGGGATACCTCTATGTAAGTTTCGAGAAACTCTGTGAGCCTGATGGAATACAACAACCAGCAATCAGAGTTGCACAGTAAGTGGAAAACGAGAATGTTTACATTTCACATAATATTTTTTTTATCATTTTTTTTAATGATTTTCCCAACCTTTGATGCAAAGCCCCCAGTGCCTTTCTTGGAAAAAGAAGGGCTATTATTTTCTGCGGGTGTATGTGATAAGTATGCACCAGGACCAGGATTTTCATTCTGAATGATAATGTTTAAATGAAAGAAAAAAAATAAAATTGGTCTTAATAACTGTGTTATTCATATAATGTATTTATCTGGGTAAAGTGGGCTACTTGTTTACCAAACTGTCTTCCAAGAGAAACCTCTTTGACTTGGAACAAAAGCCCTTCTTTTCCTCATTGCTGATGACAACCGTTTGATACTTCACAGGAATTGATGAGGTACATCCAAGTGGCTTATAACCTTGATGAGACAGTAGTCAGGTACATGTATTGAAAGAGATTGTAAGCATGTCAATAGCCTCTTTTATACCGTGACACATGGAGAGAATGCTAACAATATACTCACAGTCACTTGAACTTCTATGTACTTTTCTCATTATAGCCATGCAAGATGAAATAAATTCAAGTGTTGATGTTTCATGTCAAGCAGAGGGAAAAAGTGAGACCTGTGGATAAGGGCACAGTTGTTTGCAAATGTGTTGCTAGCAGCATGTTGACATAGAACGAGACACATTGATAGCCTAATCCTTGATTTGTCTAAACGTTTTCCGAACCATTAGAAGTAGGAAAAGCTCAAATAACGTTGTAAATAAACGTTGTCAATGTCAACATTACATATTGACTCATATTAAATATTTGCTGAATTAAAGATGTCCTTACCGCTTCACTGAAAAAACGTTGTCAAAACTGCGATTGTTGAAACATTGTTGCAGTGAGTACTTATGTTACCATGGTAGCGCACACCCACTGAATGTCACATGTTCACTGTCAAACTGCTTGCAGATTTTACATAATTTGTTTTACATTGCCCCCATGTGGCAATTAGTAGTAGTAGCTTCTACTCACTTAGATATCCCCGATATCCCTCTCAGCTTACCGGATGTCACTCGTTTGCGCGTTGTTTTTATGCGAAATCCATCATGGCGATGCATGCGAAAGCTACACCGCCACAAATTCCCGATACACGTCGGGAATTATCAGAGCTTGTGAAGAGAAAACAAGAACTAGCGGTAGGCCGATTTTAATAAGGCTGTTTAGAATCGATACATATAATGTCGTGTGCCTGTAAGACTGATTTGTAAGACTAGCTGAACGTATCGACTCTGTGTCAACGTAGTAAGCTAGTTAGCTTTTAGGCTAGCTCAAACAACTGAACAGAAGGCCCACTAGCAAGCTAACAACTCAACATTTAAATATGGTCTGACAGCGGCTAGGGCCGGATAGGGCTAGCTAGCATTAGCAAAGATCAACTAGCAAACCTATCATACCAACCTTAATGAAGCTAACGTTAGCCATTTGAAGTTACGCGCGCCATCCATACAGTGACAACTGCCATGAAGACCTTGGCTGTGTGTTAACGATAGATTGTTACATTGTTATTAACTAGCTACCTTTTTTTTATGACACATGGCGTTTACAGACAGCCGATATTAAATTAATCTACTTACCTAATGTTTGGCATTGCATGTTGTTTTGCAACCCTGTGACAATATTTCAATGCATGATTAACGTTGTTCTGACAGGAAACTTTGGTAAACCTTGAGAGGCAGATATATGCGTTTGAGGGAAGCTACCTGGAGGACACTCAAATGTATGGGAACATTATCAGAGGCTGGGACCGCTACCTCACCAATCAAAAGTAAGAATTGTGGAATTGCATTTCTGTGCCATATTGTATCGCTTATTTATTGAATATAATGATAATAACTCCCCATGATGAGAATTTAACCATATCGTCATATATGGCGGTATTGATAATAGTGTTGCATTATGATGTTTTAGCCTATGCATATGCAGAGTTAGTTAATATCCATTGTAAAGGATAGTTAGTCAGTTTAGTTATAGGCTGTGATTTTTTTATTTTTTATTTTTTCATTTGCAGAAAATGGGCTGTATCATGATGTATGTAGTTACATTATCAGGACATGATATTATCTCTATATTGTTACGTGAAGTATTGGTCATATCGCACAGCCCTAAATGTATATAATTTATTATCTATGGATTGTGTCCTCCTGCATTCATACACGCTGTTTTATATTTTAGGAACTCAAATAGCAAGACTGACAGAAGAAATAGGAAGTTCAAGGAGGCCGAAAGGCTTTTCAGCAAGTCCTCTGTCACCTCTGTGGCTGTAAGTTCATTGCTTCGTTTTATAAATATTGCAGAAAGGAGTCAAGGTGTTTCATCCTGACTGTCTTGATTTCTTACTTCTGCTAAAGAGCTTTATCGCTATATTCTTTTAATGCCTCTGCAGTGGCTGAACACATTATGTTTTTGGGTTGTATACATCTGTCCGTCATGATCTCATGACCATAATATCCCAAGAACTCCTCAAGACACAGACTTCAAATTTAGTATGAATGTTTACTTGGACTTTTGAGATGAACTGATTGATTTTGGAGGTGAAGGTCAAAGTTTAAGGTCACCGAGATCACATTTATGTCCCATTCTTGTGAACACGATATCTCAACAATGCCTTGAGAATGCTTTGCCTTTTCTTAAAATTGGGTATGAACGTTCACAGCAACTGCGTAAATTCCTTTCACCTCTATACTCTATGTATTACTTGCCTTGCCATACAAATGTATGTCAACTAGAAATTCATGGCTGTGCAGTCATCTTACTACCACAACGTGCTAGTTCTAGTTATCATGTATTTTTTAGTATCTAGTTGTTGAAAACATTGAATTTCTGTCGTCTCAGGCTGTCTGTGCACTTGGGGGCATCCCAGATCATATGAATGAGAAACGTAAGTAATAATGTCTTTGACATATTTTTTTGTTTTTGTCCAGTATGTTTACTAGGGCTGCTACAATTCATCAGTTAATTATAATAATTAGTTGGCAACTATTAAATTAATGGCCAATTATTTTGGTAAACTTTCATTTTTGTAAGGGGAAAAAACCCCTTCTAAATTTGCTGATTGCAACTTCTGGAATATTCTCTGCTCTACTTCTCTCTCACAGTAAGCTAAATATTTGTCGTTTGGACATAATCATGAGTTTTGGGGAAAAACTGAGATTCGTCATCTTTCAATATATTATCAATTAAACAACAAAATGATTTATTTAGACATTACTCAACAGATTAATCACTATGAAAAGAATCATCAGTTGCAGCCTTAGCACACCTGCATGAGGTGAGCAAGAAGTGACATCGGTACACAACCTGAGTGTCATTGTGTAGAATGGCCTCTAGGGGGCTCCTTCTGCATAATGCATTAGACTGCCCAACTTTTAATAGACCTGACTACCTCTACGCTGTGTCCTGCACCTATTGCATGTAATGTAGTAAATTGTATTTTACTCAACATTAAACTTTCACAAAAATAACATATTGTTAACAGATATTGTAGACCAAATTTGATATATATTGATCCTATGGTAGTACTGACATGATAATGCAAACGGTGTATATGCATGGGGCAGCCGTGACCCACTGGTTAGCACTCTGGACTTGTAACCAGAGGGTTGCCGGTTCGAGCCCCGACTAGTGGGCCGCGGCTGAAGTGCCCTTGAGCAAGGCACCTAACCCCTCACTGCTCCCTGAGCGCCGCTGTGGTTGCAAGCACAAGTACTTATACTTATATATACTGTGCAGTTGAATTTAAGAAAGGGTTGATCATTTAGACCAGTGTTTCTCAAACTTTTTTTCTGGACCCACTTTTTAAAAATGACAGACTATCACGACTCAATTCGTGACTGTGGTAGTTAACAAACTAGATCAGTGGTTCTCAAACTTTTTCTTTCATTCCCCACTTTGATCAAGGGGGCATTCTCGAGCCCCACCTGTCCCTCATCGCTCTAAGAAAGTGGTAGGTCAAGCTTAAAATTGTCAAATTTATTGAAATAATGACAAGTTCTAAATATATCCGCTTCAACAGAGTTAAAATCAGCTGGTGCTGCAGATATAATAATAAATATAACACACATATTTCTGTTTTCCAGCAACATATTAGGAAGCATAGGCCATTTTACAGCATTGTACAATATATTCAATGAAATACCAACATGCAGCATTAAATGGATCCATAATCCAGTCATACTGAGCACTGCTGGTTGGGAAATATTTTTGAAATAAACTTTGCAGGGATGTGATGTAGGCCTACTGTTTAATACATGGGATCACAAGAGTGCCTCCCAATCAGACGTTTCAGCGATTTTGCTCAGAAATCTCAAAGGCATAATACTGTCGCGATCGAGGCGCCTGTCCCATACTCAAGTTTTTTTGGTGAATGCTGTAATCTTATTTGCTAGGTGAGGTAGGTGCTTGTCTTTGCCTTGTAACTGGACATTTAACTCGAATGTATCGCTAAGATATATCAAATATATCGCTAAGATAGGCCAGCTTGGTCAAGAAATGTTCATTAGTGAACGTGCTTGCAGATTCAAACATGCGCTCTTCCTCCAAGAAGAGGCGACTCGGAGCTCAAACACGCGCGACAGTAGCCTGGCGGGCCATCCTATATCATTGAAATGTATAGTCTGGAATCAAGCCATTCACCTCGCTTAATCCAAGGGGCGGGCAGAGAATTGTCTTTCAAACTGCCTAGGCATGCAATAGGCCAGCGCTACGACCATATCCGTATCCGGTCGGCAAAACGGCAAATACATCCTTCTTCGAAAGGAATGACTTAAGTGCATTGTGTTGCTCAACTTTCAAAGAAAAGCACAAGTCCAACTCCTCCAAAGTTGACGCCAACGCCAATTCAAACAACCGCTCTTCGTTCGCCATAGCTTTGTTCACCGTCGCAGGACTGTCGTTATCCTGTTAAGCCCGCCTTAAGACTCTCTAACAAAATAGAGCGCTGTGATTGGATAACATCCACGGTGTTAGCCAATAGAAATTCCTATGGTTTGCTACTAGAGTACAGGCTGAGCAAATTAATTTGCCGCCGCTAGGGTGCGTCTAGATTTCTAGGCTAGCGCGACAGCACTTTACCTCGGGAAAGCCACCTTGCCTCGCTGTGAAACAGTACAGCCTTTTGGTCAGCTACCATCTCTTCGCAAAGTGCGGAGAATAGACACGCTTTTAAGGGCCGGGTTTTGATGAAATTCACCACTCTCACAACAACGTTCAAAATGTCATGTAGGTCGGGACTAACTAAGCTGCCTTGACACGAGCGCTTCCCTGTGAATAACACAGTGCGTCCATTGCGCATCGGGTGCTACCTGGGCCCAGGCTACAGATAAAAAAAATAATAAAAAAAACTCCTGTTTTTCACGTCAGTTCGCGCCCCACCTGGCATGTCTCCACGACCCAGTAGTGGGTCGCGACCCACAGTTTGAGAAACGCTGATTTAGACAAACTGTTCTATGGGATTCCCAGGTGAGCCTGGCAGCGGAACCGAAAGCGACACGTCCCCGGACCTCCAGAACCAGGAGAACGAGCCGAGTCAGGAGGACACAGAGGACGGCGACGGGACCGCCCAGGACCTCAAGCCCCAGAAGGCCGCCTCTTCCTCCTCTGGCGGTCACCATGGGAGCCACAAGAAGCGCAAGAACAAGAACAGACACAGGTACGTCTCTACGTTTATACAGGATGGACTGACATAATCCTGACAATACTGACATCATCGCCGCAGCAGAGAGATTTCAAAACCTAAATAGAGACACCTCCATAGGATTTTGAAAGAGGATTGGCTTCATAACCACTAAGGCATGGACAAAAGCTGTGAAAGAACTACATAATGGCACAAATAGAAAAACAAACAAAAACAAATAGCTTACATGTCCTATCTATACGTTCTGCTGCATGTGCAACACTGGGAAGCATACGTAAACCTCAAGTTGTTGGACAATAGAGAGACTATTGCGTAAATGAAAGTGTTCTAAGTCCACTGTTCCTGTACCACCCTGTCTCCCATGGTTACGCCTGTTCCCTTATCTTCTCTTCTCATCTCCTGCAGTCTCCCACGAGTTGTTTCTGTGTCAGTTTTAACTAGACAGATGTTAAGATGGAACCAATGGCGTGAGTGCTATGAGAGCACTCAGACTGAAACTAGGTTGTAGTGAAAAGAAAAAAAAAAAAAAAAAACTCAACTCTTCCTCCGAGAAGGGAAAAAAACATAAAATGGATGGATTGGAATGACATGTTCAAGTATTCTCAGATGCCAAGACAGGATTCTAAATAGCTGTAGGACACCTCATCTGGTCAACATCACACCTCAGTGTGTGTGTTAAACATGCATAGCACACAGTTTGCAGTACATAACGCACGGTCAGTTTACAGTATCTGAATGTGTACACATCCTGGGCTTTAAGATGTGTCTGACAGTGTTGAGGGTAGGAAATAGTAACTGGCAAGACATAAATTCCGGTATAGGTTATACAAGCTGTTTAGTTTCTGTCATGCAACATTTAAGTATGAGGTAGTTGCACTGCATTAGCGGTTCTTAAAAGCAGGCCATACTTCCTCCACTTGTGGAAAAATATATGGAAAGAGTATATCAAGTTGTTTCATATGATTAAACCACCTATAGTGCTTATCAATTACTTTTTCTCTGTCCTGTCACTTACACAGGAATTGGTGTTATCTTTAAATTAATAGTTCCATTAGGGACCTATACAGTGTCATCAGTATTTTTCTGCCTTCTGGAAATTGGCTCATACTCTGTAGCTGGTGCTGCTGACATCATATTTTACCTACAGAACTACGGAAGGTCTGAGAGCGGTACATTCTAAAACATATCTTTTAAAGGGAAACTTTGGTATTTTTTAAACCTGGGGTTTATTTCCTTGATATGAGGTATGATAGGAGAACAGAGCCCTGCTTAAAGTGTAATTCCGGAGTAATTTGAACCCAGGGTCTTTTTCACCATGACAACGAGTAGAACACCCCCTCGAGAGCTAGATTGCGTTAATCAAATGTACACTTACTAAGTTCTTGATGCTTCATTTTATGTGTAAGGACCCATTTCATACTACTGCAGAAGTGTGATGCTATTTTGAGCATTATTAGTGGTTAAAAAATGGTGGTTTGGATACGCTTGGCGCACTGCCCTTAGTACTTGCACTGTTAGCCTTTTAGGCTATAAACACTAAAGTCGGTCAAACTCAGCACTCCTTCAATCAACGTAATTTAGCTCCGGGGGGGGGGGGGGGGGGGTGCTCGACTTGTTGTCATAGGGCAATTCCACGTAAAACTGTCACGTCCATAACGCAAACTAAATACCATGGCGTTGTGTTGCCGTTATGGATGTGACCGTTTTGCGCAGAATTGCCCCGTAGTGAAATAGTCCCTGGGTTCAAATTACCCTGGATTACACTTTTAAAAATACGTTTGATGTTTCCATTTAAGATTAGTCAAAAGTGTTATTAGGACACATTAGGGTAGGAAGCACATGGGCACCCCTGTAGTATGGTGTAGTATTGAGTCTGGTGTGGTGCCATGTCAGGCTGAGATACTAACATTTTCTGCTCTCTTCCTCTCTTATTGCTGCTCCCTTTACAGTCCCTCTGCCATGTTTGATTATGACTTTGAGTAAGTCCCAGTTTAACCTCCATGCTTCCTGTGATGTCACTTCCTCCCACTGTGCCCCTTGCTCTGTCCTTCCGATTGCCTCACTGTCACCTCAGATTTACGTTTGTCATTGCTAGTGACCAATCAACTGGTCTGTCCGACACTGTAGATCCATTCTCCGTTAAGCATGTTTGTAGGCGATGCAACCTGTTTTACTTTTTTAAATTATTATTTTTGTCTTGTATTGTTGTGTTAAAAACATGTGTTGATGCCACTTTTTAATTTTCATTTAGATTTCATTTTTTTAAGGTTATGTTTCCTTTAGTATGTCAATTCATCTTGGAATGCATAAGATGAAATTGAAGGTGTTTGTGGATGATTTTTCTTGAGTTGGGTTCTTTCGTTATCTTTCTCCATCTCCTCTTCCCTCTCATTTTCAAACTGTACTTTTTCAAACCGATGTTTTCTGTGATGTTTCTCTCTCAGGTTTGACATGAAGATGAATAAGAAGCCCCGCGCGGTGAGCGACTTTTGAAGTTCAGCCCGGCACAGTGTGTCCCGTGTAGAGTTTACACGCTCTCATTGTCCAGACGCCCTCATTATGTAACCTGTTGCGTCCGCAGGACTACTCTGCCTGATGGTGGTCCTGACCGGCCACACAACAGAGCGCACAAGGAACGCTCAAGAGCTCTACACATGCAGCAGAAAGTTTAACGAATTAGTGATTCTTTATCTTTTTTTTCCCCTCCCCTTTTTGAAAAGATTAAGGGGTTGGCTGTTCCCAGCAAACAGTGTGAAAAATCACTTGTGTTTGTATTACATAGAAGAAATGTCTTCTTTGGTTTGCTCACTCATGCCTTGTTATCCTTTGGTGATCAGAGCGAGGGGCATAGGACAGGCTTTGTGATGGGGAGGTCTCTGAAAAGCTTTGTACAGAGAGTATGTCAGGCGTGCATGTTCTAGTTGACTCAAGGCAGGGACACTAAGCATGCATTTTGTATTTTATGTCAGACCATTTGTTTGGTGTTTGTTTTGTATTGTTTCATAGTAATTTTCATTTTATTTTCTACTGTTTTGATTTTTTTTTTTAAAAGAAAACAAAAACTTGTATACTTTTTTTTTTCTTAACGTGTTCGATATTATTCATTGTGACTTAATTTTGTCATTGTGGATATTATTTTGTACCATGTTTGTTTTTGCATAAAAGTGTACAATTGTAAAAGTGTAATAAATTTCAGAACATCCCCAATCATATCATGCCCCTTTATTGCTTGACAGATACTCAAGGAAGGTGTCATACTTCAGTTTTAGATTAGATTAGATTAGATTCAACTTTATTGTCATTTTGCAGAGTACAAGTACAGAGACCGCAAAATGCAGTTTGTGTCTAACCAGAAGTGCAAAAAAGTGCAATGTGATATACAAAGTAGGTGGTGCACATGACAAAAGATATAGTGCAGTGTAGACAGTAGTATACAGTTTGACTAATTAATCCTTCTCCTGCGACTCCTCTTTCAATGTAAATATGTGTAGTAGGCTCTTGATGCTAAGTGTATGCAAGCTATGTGGTATGTTCCTCATGATCTTACATGGAGCCTACACCAGGCATGTAACTGAAGCGTTCCGTTCACGGAGCGCCTGCCTCAACAATCAGCTTCCACTTCAATCAACGGAACTGACTACACCAGACGTGATGGCGGCAAAAAATTAGACCAGTCTAGACTATTTTTATGCTATGTGAACGGAGTGCTTCAGTTGTGGACCCTCAACTCCCTGTAGCCTCCCTGTAAGTCAGGTGTATTTGGCTAAATAAGAGCCTCTGACAGGTTCTTTTAAGGTCTGCAGAGCTGGGGATTCTTAAAGAGCTTGATTGAGAACCGTGGCACTAATCCAGGGGCCTGGGAATTTTCATTAGTAAGATGGCAGCCGGTCTGTACAGGAACATGGAACAGTATGTCTGTTTTATTTCTCAGGCAGTGGCCCTCTGAACGGATTGGAGGAATATTCTCTCTTTCTCTCTCACTCTTGCTTTCTCTGCTTCTCTGTTGCTTTTTCTCTCCCTCTCCACTCTTTCCCCCTGTTTTTTCTCTTTCCCTCTCTTCTCCCCTTTCCTCCCCCCCCCCTCTGATGATGTGTCACCCCAGGCTCTGACCTTGTCAGAGTGGCCTTCGACATAAAGTGGCAGTTCCCATCAGATTCCCCCTCACCACCACTATCACCACACTCATTACCCATCAGCCCCAGTGTTTGTGAAATGCAGGGAAATCTGACCAACACCATTTTCATCCAAGCCCCGCTGGTAGGATTGGAAAGCCACTGTTTGTACAGAAGATATGAAATTGTGCAAGCATTCCTGTGGTATGAGTTCTCACAGCAGAGGGACGTTTTCGAGGGAGAGGGAGAAAAAACAAGCCCGATGGTGAGTTTGATGGAACGTGTCCATGAGCTGCAGTGGTGAGAAGCAGCATGATACAGATGCTCTCTTCAATTCCAAGTGATATCTCAATCTTGCACGGCGAAACTGTCAAGACACTGACAATTTAATAATATACACATATGCAGTATATAGAGAGAGCTAGCCATGAAGAACATGTGTTAAGGCGCTTGACAGTGCCCAAGGCTATATTTCCCATAGAGCAAGCACATCGTGCACATACTAAAAGTGTAAAATGGAGTCACTGAGTTTGTGAAGACAAATACTGTTGAAGTCTGGCTAGTTGAAGTCATGGACTGTGTCTGAGAGGAACTGAACCGGTGTTGATCTGAGTCAGATTAGCACAGGAGTCAGCAGCCACTCTGGGAAGACCTCCACTGGGTGATTCCGTGTGATAAAGCTGAGTCTGTGACTCATTCCCAATGGGCCTCATCCTCAATGGAGACAGTTACATCACAGCAGATAGAGTATCTGCTAATGCAAGCTATGAGGCCAAAGGGTTGTTTCCAGATGTTAAGAGCTGACACACTGATTAATGTATAGGCCTGTGTTCTGAATGTGGTCTACCAAAGCATCCACACACAACATGGTCATCCTTTTCTTTCACTTGGTTAACACTACTTAGGATGTGTTTTTTTTATATACACCAAGTCAATGCCCTGTTGCTCTAGCATTAGTTTACAGAGATATATTTGAAATTAATTTGTGAATTTGTTTATGAAATGCATGTGCTCCGAGTGTCAGGGTAAGATTTGCGAGCTTAGAGACAAATGTGTATTGGAAAGTCATCAGCAGGCTTAAGGGTGAGGATCCCCCTCTGTCATAGACAACCATGTGTTTGAGCCAGAACTCATGACTTTCTGGAATCATCCGTCTCATCCTCGGTCTCTGGCTCTGTGACAAGGCACGCATTACAAAAGTGACACCAGTTTATTAGCTGCTTTGGCAGGCGCAGGGGCTTTAGCGCATAACTCTCCCTCTCCTTCTGCCATTTTAATGCGTAAACACACAAAGCTTTCCCCTCCACATCAATTTGGTGCACCAGTAACTCAGTATCAATGTTAAGCCAATCACTCAAGTTTGCATGACCTGCTGGCCCTAACAGAGGGCAGTTAAGTCCAGCCAATGTTGCCCTTATCTTGTGTAGTTACAGGACACAGCTATGAACAGATTGCTCATAAGACTTATGTTTAACCTGCTGACTGCACCTTAGATAGATGGATACTTTATTTGTCCCTGTGGGGACATTGGTTTGTAGCACAATCACAAAACACTTCAGTATATCACAGAGTCGCACTCGCAAGGCATTTCATCACACACCCACACAGTCACCAATAGACACATGCATATTTACACACATACCCATACACTCACCTCGTGCCCTGCACAAGAGTAATCTGGCCAGGCCTGCTGCATATTCTGCTTATCATTATTATTAAACGCAATGACTTGAAAACTAAATGAAAATGTGGACCTGTGTTTGGAGACTGGAGAGCAGAAAATGACCCCGTTATCTGGCATTAACTTCATAAAACCCCCAGCAGATCAAGACTGGGGCGATGAAAAGGCAATGGCATTCTTGCACAGCATGTTTGTTTACTGTTGCTGTATGTTTGTACTGTATTGTTGTCCTTTTATCCTGTGTACTTGACTGCAAAACACATTTCCCTTTGAGATGACAAAGTAACTGAACTGAACGGGGCTTGGGCCACATCTATCCCAGATGACAGGTGCAGAAGAGATAGGATGCAGTCAAGGCAGGATGATGCATGGGGCACATTAAGACTCCCTGCTCACCCTAACTCACCCCTTTGGTCTCGACTTCCACCCTTGTCAAAACAAAGTCATGGATCTTCCCTGGCCTGTCTGTGCCTGTGTCAAGCAGCTTACGATTTGGCCGAGAGAAGCACCAGTTAGAGCAGAAGGAATTTCGCACTCAGATTGATGGCTTTGTTACAGGTAAAAGCTAAGTGGCAACCTGCTTTTATTCTAGTGTGCGATTGAACTGGCTGTTCCCAGGGCCAAAATACCTTTTAAGCAAAAGCATGCAATTATTTGCACCTTTTTCTAAGAATTGTTTTTATAGGCAACTATTATTGGTAAAATCTTGGTGTCCTCTAATTAATTTTGATGGGGGATGGTTTTAGGAAGGAGAGATATTCACGCCTGTGGTTCCTACTAGCTGGCCACACTATGCACTATGTAGTTCCACGAAGATGTAAGAAAAACTTTAACAGTACGTCATTAGTAACTTTACTGACACCAGTTAGCGTTCCATCAAGCATATATCAGTGACAGCTGCACTGTTGTTTGCGATGTTCATCAATGTTGCATCCCTTTCAGTTAGTTAGCTCACTAGTTTTAGAACACAACTCATTACTTCTTTGTTGAAGCACACAACATCTGTGGAATGACACACTACTTTAATGGAGCACATGGATTTTATGTGGAATGACACACAGCTTTAAGGGAACACAGAGAATGTGACCATGCACATGCACAACCTTCAGGGAGTGCACACAATCTATGGGAAAATGAGCGACTTTAAGAATCTATATGGAATGATGTGACTCAGTGGGAGGCTCAGGTCAGCCACTGCAATGCACAATGGGCCAGTTGTTGTTTTTCAATGTCACCTTTATTGCCCTGCCATGTGACGAGGAGGTTGTGTGTGTGTGTGTGTGTGTGTGTGTGTGTGTGTGTGTGTGTGTGTGTGTGGTCACATTGCTGGGTTTGAAGACAATCTATTTAGCAGATGCCACTGGGCAGACACTGCTGGGAGCGTCCTCCTTTGAACGTCCATCTCTTTGCAGTAGTCGAGGCGAGTGCCAAGGGCCGTAGTCTTTGATCATGTCTCCTCATTTGCCCCTCCTCCCCTGTCATCTCATGGGACTGAGGGAAGAGAGGGTGAGTCTGTTTTCGTTGGCGTTGTTTAGATTTCTGAAAACAGGGTCAGCTGGGTTTCAGAGCAGATCATGGGAAATATTTTAAAATAACACACACGGTTGATTATTAAAGAAATAGATCCTGGTTTGGCTTCTGTCTGTGCAGAATGTGGATTGATTGGCCTTTATAATATAATATAATATAATATATATACTGTATACTACTGTATGTGCATACAATATGTGTATCCACATGGTCCACCTGTAATTAAACCAAATTAAAATCCCCTTTCTGAGATATCCTATCATATTCTATTCTATTCTACTGCATACCTTTGGGCCAACATATAGTTGAGGTTCTGAAATCTGATTCCTCTTCCTTGCCATCTCCCAATGACATTTTCTGAGCTGGAGAGTTCAGGTCCTGTCAGCATAATTCTCCAGCTTTCCAGTCCTCTCAAAGCCAATACTAATGCGTAACCACATGGCCATGTCATCGTAATGAATCACTGCAGCACTGGAACCTCAGTGGCTCGCCATCCTTAAACTCCAACACTCCCAGCCGCCCTCATCTGCCAGGCCCATAGTAGTAATCCTCTTCCTTATTTGGCTAAAACGATGTTGATACGAAGGCATCCAGAGTACCAGTAAGCATCTGGCATTTTGCATATTGGGTGGGAAAAATAGTTGAGGTGACACACTCCACAAGACCATCAGATGCAACCCATTATTCTCTTGGCAAGGGTCTGCCTTTTGCCATATATGGAGATGGCAAATGAGGGCTAAGGAGTGGCATTAGTCAGACACACTTTTAAGTTTATAAGTATGTACTATTAAGTATCTGAGAAGCAATTAAGTGTCCTAAACACTGTGTGCTTCAGTCTTAATTGAGTGTAATTGATTTACCATGTAGGTTATATTGTTTCAAGATGTACAGTATGTAGTGCACATGGTGGAGTTAATTTAAGTTTAGAAATAATATATAATATAAATTACAGTGTATTAGTTATTGTGGGGAAAAAAACATATGAATACATCAGATAAAGAAGTAAGATACAATTTGGAATTTTATTTCAGTGTTACAATTTTTATTTTTTTTGAAAAATACTTTGTCCTCTTTCACAGTTGGACTATGTGTTGAAACAATCTGACCAAAAGCATGTAAATAGACAAGATATGCATTTGGCCTATGATATAGAGTGCTATCATGTAAGAGGACGGGAAATACTGTACAATATATTAATAAAAAAAAGTATTGGGTTTTGTCACTTCCACATCCAGAGCCTAATCAGCCTTCTCATAAGGTCTGCATATATACACATACACATATATATGCACATACATATATGCCATATGTATTTCACGGGAAGGTATCAGTGGACAAAAATATTTGTCACATGCTGATAAAATCAGTTTAGAATATAAATATTTCAAATTCCATTGTAGCAAAGGACAGCAGGTATGTGCAGATATATTATTACAGGTATAAATACACAGAGAGAGATATCTCACACGCAGAACTAAATCTGTCTCTCTTTCTCCTTTTTACTTGGGCCTAAATAGCGCTTGTTTTGCAGGTTGTGGCAAAACAAATGAGCATCAGTACATTCCAGCTTATAAAGCATATTTGTGTTACTGTTTTTGTTACAGAAAAAGTAGCACACAAATAGAATTATTCAAGAGAGCAAGAAAGGCACAGCGAAGGCAACTGTTCGGCACAGGACAGCCATTGCATTGTGATAAAAGTATCATACGTAGTGATGCTCCAACCTCCAGGGCACGTGGTGGTGGTGGTGGTGGTTACGGTGGTGTTTGCCAGGAGGAGTCGATTACTTCTCGTTGCAGTCTTTGCAGACAATGCGCTCTCCATTGGGGAAGAACCCAGCCCCCACCAGAGACACAGAACACTGGGAACATTTGAAGCAGGGCTGGTGCCACTGGCGCTCTTCAAAGGAGATGTACTTCCCCTCTCCAAAGCCTGCAAATAACCACAAATCACTTATGATACATTCAACAACTGCACATACCTTCTTAATAAACTAAACAACTAGAAATCACTTGAAATAAATGTAACACCGACAAACCATGTATAATACATGAAACTACTACAAATCACAATAATACAAACACCTACAAATCACTTGCAATGAATTAAACAGTGACAGATCACTAATAATAAATGCCTGAATTGTTTCATTGAGACTTAAATGTTGTCACTATGGACTGAATAATTTATAAATATGTAAGAGAACCAGCAATATAAACCATATTTATGAACTTGTGTTGAACTCGTGATAATTGTGTATTCATGTGAGACACTGACCCTGGATGAGACATGTTCACGGTATCTATTTCCAGGCTGGTGTAGCCTGTGGCTCTGGCTGTGGCTGACATAACTCCAGTCCCTCTTGTCTCAGTCTCAACTATGCAGACAATAAGCAGCCTCTGTGCTGTCTCCCTAGTCCCTCAGACAAAATGGTGCCCAGCTCTGAATATTAAACAAGTGGCTACAATGTCCACATTAAACTGTCAACATCATATGATTACTGCCTGACTACGAAGGACGCCACGCCAGCTATGAAACTACACAATAGCAACCCAGCTACAGTTTAAGCAACAGCGGAGCAAGGTGAAGTGTTTGTCTTCATATTGTAGGGTTCCCTGTCTGAGCCTTTTCCTGGCTGAGGGTCATTGAGTCACTGTTCCCTGCAAGCAGGATACAGCATCTAGTATGTTTTAGTCCCTCAACCCTGACATGGAAGGCATAACGAACAAAGTGTTTAGAGTACTCTTAGTGCACTAAATAAACAGCTCACTTTGAACAAATGTACCAGAAACAAATGAAGTCACTGATCACAATCTGATAAACAGATGCAGGCTGACTCTGTGTCTTATTCCATATAAATCTATTAGTGCACTTTGAAATGTGTGTATACTATGTACTTTGTCCAATTGATTACAACATCTGTGCACTTGTGATGATCGCAATGTCAACGTAATATCATGCTGACCAATGTTGATGGTTGATGGTCCCTCCCCCTTTCTCATTTCATGGTGCTTAATTCTGGCACCAAAACTATGAAGAGCCCATTGTGAGAGAGAGCATCAAACAACTATCCAAATTAGCTATAAGGGCACAAGACTAAAAACAGCCTCCGGGAAACTAATTTCCTGGCACTAAAACCTTTAAAGCTACTGCTGCCGGTTGTGCCCACTTACCTGTGATGGGCTTGCTGCAGGCGGCGCACTGCTGCGCGTACAGGCTGCTGAAGCACTTGACGCAGTAGGGGTCCTCCCCCTGGGAGGTGAAGGGCTGGCTGGCCAGTGGACTCTTGCAGCCCGTGCACAGGAAGCACTCCTTGTGCCACGGCTCGTTCCGATAGGTCACGCCACCCTGGGTCAGAGGCTGGCAGAGAAGCAGAATCAGGGCAGAATCAGGCCCCAGACACACAGGCTGTTAAGGTGATGATACACGGGTCAATTTTCAGAGCCATGTGGCTGGGCAACCACATGACCGGTTCTTGTGTTCTGATGCAATGATAAGCTGCCTGACATTCGGCTGGCCCCAGGTTCAATTCCCAAACCGCCGTTGCGAGTCCATGGCACTTTAGATGAAAAATGTGTTGCTCAATATCAATGGAAAAGTGCCAACACCACATTGCCTGGCTGATTTCTCAAGTACTTTCCCTGTGTATCCTCACATTTAAGCTGACTGGCACACTTCTATCAGAGAGGCATCAGACTGTTGGTTGATTGATTGACATGGTACATCAATGCTGTAAGATATGAGTAACGTCAGAATACATGAATGAATGAATGAGTGAATGAATACTTTATGGTAACTGAGTTTTGTGTGGGTATGTTTCCGAAAAGCATCACTGAACAACTACTCCCACACGCCGACTTTCACTCTCCCTTGGAAACCATGTTGGCCACTCTATGACGCTTTTAGGAATGCGCCTTTGACTGACTGGTTGATTAATGGATTAGATATAAGCACCTGTAATGCACCAAACTATCAGATTTCATAATGTCTCTTGTAATTGTGCATTGCTGCAGACTTCCCTATATGGAATTGTGAAATACTCTACACTGTTAAACTAGGGCACCCTTTGTTTCAAATACGGTTATCATACTCTGTGGCTACTTATACTCGTCCATTGCTACAGACTTCCTTGTAGGGAATTGTGGGATACTGTAGCTTGTTCGGATACTGTAACTCACCTGTTTGCAGTGGCTGCATCGGGGGGCAAACTTGCCCTCATAGCAGGGCATGCAATAGTAGTCCCCTTTGTCTGGGATGAAAGCCTGGGCACCTATGGGTTGCTCACACACCCGGCACACAAAACATTCCTCGTGCCACACCGTGTCTCCATACTCCAGCTTTCGGGAACCTGTCATAGTGGTTGATAAAAGAGAAAAGGGAGACAAATAAAGATCCGGTTGAAACGGATAGAGATTAGGAGGGGGAGGGGGGGTAGATTTACCGGAATCAACATGAGCACCCAACAGGTGTCACTGTGAATTGTGATTAATCTTTTATGAGAGATGCATGTGATTGCGCCACAGCGCTCACACGCAACGTGCCTCATGCCCTGCAGCTAAACCACAACCAATGTGGGAAAAAGCCAAACAACCAAGCCTGTCTGTACACTGCTAGTGCAGTCCACAGCCAACAGCACTGCATTGTGTGAACACCAAGCATACTTGATTGTGTACCGTAGTGGCTGGGCTGCCCTTGGTTTGTTTTTAGCGGCAACAATGCCAATCCCATGGGCGGGTACCTGCCCACAGAAATACACAAATATACACACTCTGAGGAGGTGGAGAGCTGTGGCTGGATACAAGTGGAAAGACATGAATATTTGGAGAGAAAAAAAATATGCCTATATATTTTTTCTCTCTGTTTTCCTCACTGTCAGGAGTGGAGAGGAGTAGGGGATATGAGGGGGAGGGGTGCAGGGTGGTACAGTTTGAAAAGGCAGAGGGGGGGGGGGGGGTGCTGAGGGCTGGGATGGGGTGGGGTTGGTCTGTCCCTCTACAGAAGTTTCACCACAGAAACCCGTGTAAGCATAACCACTCATTTGGCCAGAAACTATCGAGAGAAAAAAGAGGGGGGAAAGGAGAGAGAGAGAGAAAGAGAGAGGGAAACGTGACTCCGCCTGGGCCAGAATTATGTGTAATTGTATGTCATCTAAAACCTGTCCGCTCACTGGCTCCTGCTCCGTCACTGTCGAGATCTGGAGGCAGGAATCCGACCGCGACTCCAGGCGCTTTCAGTCAAGTGAGTCAATCGCTCAGTTACATCTGAGCTGCTGTGACGTGCTGTCACACCCAAAACGCACAAGAACTCATTAGCTGGCTTTTCTTCTCTGCCCTCTTGGGCATGACATTTAACACTGTGCCTAAGCCGTTCTGCTACGGTCGATATGTGGCGCATTACACAACAGAGTCAGAGTTGAAATCCCTCAAACTAAAGGCAAAAGAGAGTTGAGAGTTTGTTTTAAGGTTTGGTTATCACAATCTGATATAGCTCAGTTTTTTTCATGTCCAAAATATTGCATTTCTGCAGTGAAGTGCAATACTATGTAGTGCAATTAATTTTTCCATGCCCAAAATGTTGCATTTCCTGCACATGAAGTGAAGTTTTTTGTAGGGGTGTGATTAAGATGTCTGTCTCACAAATACAATCACTAATCTGTTCTTTAGACTTATTACACACAATAAACAAATGTTCCTTTCTATCCATGCTACCAACTATATCCATGGCACATCACCGTTATTCTTTTGAAACTGCACAAAAAAGAAAGAAAAGCACATTCAGTAAGTAGGAAGAAATGAGAGCCTATAAGAAAAGGGCTCTCGGCATTCAAGACAGAATTCACAAGACTACTAAGAAAGAGTACCCTGTTATCACTGTGTTTACTACCCCTTTCAGTGACTTAAACACCATTATTAAGTCTCTTTCTTTGTATTACTAGCATTAGGCTAATCTAAAAGCAGAACATTGACTGCGCTGATGTACAAGACAATGACCAGGTAGCTCCTTTTCCCTCTTGAAATATGAGTGCATGTATGATTGTATCATTGTTTGGAGGTCTTGTTGCAGGCCAAACTTGGAGTAGCAGTCATTCTCCTGTGTCATTTTCAGGTCATATGGCTGACAAATTAGGTTACAATAGTATCAGTAGCACTTGTCCAGCAATGTATTGTAACACATTACACTAGTGGAGTTATTTATCCATCTGGAGATATTCAGTGGTAAAGCTTGACCCAGATCCATTGACCCTACTTGGCATGTTTCTGGCTATACTAGTACCAAAGTCCTTTTAGGTAAGTCCCTCCACTCTGCGGCCATATTGCAACGCTTTTTGGGCACTTATCGGGCATCTATTTCGGCAGAAATGTGCACGCGCAAGGCTTCACAACACCAATCTTGCTCCAGCAGTGAGATCACAACACATGATTGGCATGATGTCTTCACAACACACCACATTATTGATTCAATGTATTCACAACACACCACACGATTGGCTCAATGTATTCACATGTCCACGTTTTGCCGCGGAAGGGGTGGGATAGGCGTAGACAACTGCCATTTTGGTGTTACAAACTAACCCCATGCATTTCTATGGGGGGTTTTTTGAGTGCTGTGTCTCCTAATTAGAAAGTCTCTGGTAGTACCAAGCTACTACAATAATATGCAATTGGTCTAACATGAGTCTAACGCTATATTGTAATGATTGGCTGTTATTGATATATCCATCTTCAGTGGACGCAGAGCTCTGGCCCTCAACCCACTGACCATACCTGGCATGATGGTCTTGTCGCAGGCCACACACTTGGAGGAGAACTCATTGCAGTAGCAGTCATTGCAAACCAGCGCCTCCTCTTGACAGGTGAAGGGCTCGTCAGCTAGCGAGCGGCCACAGCGCATGCAGCGGAAGCACTGCTCATGGTAGTGCTGGTCCTCATACACCAGCTCCTGCAAATTAAAGACGCAATACATGAGACCTGCACCAGTGGGGATCGAACCTACAACCTTGGTGTTGTTGAGCTGCTGGTAGCTACTAACAGTGAGTGCTACATCTTTAATTATAGACTTGCGAAGCTAAGAATTATTGATGTATGAGACTGCATTCATTTTAGCTCTGTGTTTCTGATAAACTGGCAACTGAATGCATATGTGGGAGACATAACCGAGGAATAATGACTTAAATGACTGAAGATGAATACTAACAGAATGAACAACAGTTCCATATAATTTGGCAGACTAGGTGAAATCATCATGTGCTTACTTCATTAAAA
>NC_055977.1:13724383-13779383 GCF_018492685.1 Alosa sapidissima
GAACACTGACAATACCATCTTCAAGAATCTTCAAACAATACCACCTTCAAGAATCTCCAACATTTTTAAAGAGCACCAATGATATTCTCATAAGTTAAGTAAAATGTTATTGGCTCTGACAAAACCCTGGCTTTTCCATTCAACTCAAGGAAACGGCCCATGGACCAGGAGGCTGTTGAGCTTTGGGAAGAGGCACAGCTGGTTGCTTTCCCCTTCTTTAAGGTCAGCGGAGAGCCACTGGGTCACATTCATGCACTACAACACGGTCCGGAGCGCAGTGGGAATGACCGGGAACCGAGGGTGGGAAAGAGAGGGGGGTAGGCTTTCCTCTGGGACCTCTGTGCTGAGCCTGAATGTGGGCGGGAGGTCCGAAACGGCCCGGGACCAGGTTGGAGTGGACTGGGGTGGGGAGGGCTGGGCTGGGCAATGCCATTTCACAGGGCATAAACAAAACATGTCATTAGGGTAGTATTTCTGGATTTGTGGAGTATTTGAGCTCAAAATGTGGACCAGCATAGCCTAGAAATCTAGACGCACCCTAGCGGCGGCAAATTCATTTGCTCAGCCTATACATTTCAATGATATAGGATGGCCCGCCAGGCTAGGACTAGCATGTTTTTCGTTATAATATATTTACTGAGACGACACTCAACTAAACTGTGTGCTGTATGTGTCCTTGTGTAATTCTGAATAAATGACCAAAATGCAAAATGAGTGTCATAGCCTTTACACTGTTCTACAGCCACCATTTCTTCCTGTGAAAACAAAACTTGGCTCCCCTGGCCCTGGGGGTCGGAGTCTCCATGTCCAAAAATGTCCTATCATAGCTTTGTGATGAATTGCCTTATGGGTGACCATGAGAGTTAGGCTGGAAAGGAGCCGTCCTTACAAAAACAAACATGCATGGACATAGACACAGACACACACACACACATGCACACACATCATTTAACGATACAGTTTGTCTTAATTACTGTCTTGGCACTGTGGGTCAGAGGAAACAATTGCAGCTGCAAATGCCAGTAATCCTCAACTAGAGTTTATGTCTGTTTACTTATGATGTGGTGACTCAGACACCCATTACTTTGTTGAGACTTTCAACTTAACTTCCTGTCTACATTTGAGCAGGGAGTTCATCTATTATTGTCCTCCTCCACAGATCAGGGCAGATGAATGGATACACATATACTGATACAACAATGGCCTTCCTTCCTCATGGAGTACCGCACTAACTTTTGCTCCTTGGCCCTTGACATCTGCTAGGCCATTCTTCTTTCTCCAGCTGTTTTGGCCCTTCTCTGCGACCGTTTCTTGCCCTCTCCTCTTGTTTTGTTTTTTTTCAAAAACAAGCAATGAAAACAAGTCCATAACAATGCCCAGGCATGGCGATAAACAAGTGGGAGGTCTAAATATGGCCATTCAAGTCACGTCGATCTTATTTCAGATTCGTTTGTTGTTTCTTTTTCATTTTATTTTCCTTTTCTTTTGTTGGACGCCAATTTAGATAATAAAACTCTTGACTCACACGACATGAAATGACTCATTACTGCATTACGTTTTTTGAGCGTCTCGGCCGGAGTGGTCTGCAAACCGTTAACTGACAGCAGCGCTTACGCCACCCTCTGAATAGTGCATGATCAAGCTCAGCAGGACTATGACACCCCCAGCTATGCCTGTCTGCAAAGTGGTGGAGCTGGAATGTTATTTATTATGGCTGTACATGCACAGATATCAGATCATTTGTAAAGGAATACACACACACACACACACACACACACACACACACACACAGCAAAACAGAAAAGACACATTCCTCAGACTCTCTCAGCAGTCCATGAGTGGACACAGAGTCACAGGCAACATGTTGAGCAAACTTACAACCACGAGACACACAGACAGACATACATACATACATACATAAATCTATCGTGGCAGATGGCTAAGCTAAACACTAAAAGATGTCCATGTCGGCGTAGTGCAAGGCTGTTTAATGTTGGCATGACACTAGACAGACAGCATGTGCTCATATGGGCATTCCCATGCGTGATGTCCAGCACTGGTGAGAGATTAATCTTGCTTGTACCCGCAGTCAAGCCACCCTGCGCCCCCACCCCTCCCCCTCCATCTCTTTGAAGTCGGACTCGGAACTCTATAAGCAAACACTCCCCTGGTCCAGATGATGACCAGGCCTTGGCCTGTCAGTTCAGAGTGTTGGGGAGGCCCCGGGGCTTGGTTCTGGATACGAGCGCCGCGTTCCTTCCAGAACCCTGGCCTGTGACGGTTGTCCCCTGTGCCGGTGCCAGCTGGAGCCGTGTGAGTGTGTGATGGAAGGGCTGTCGAAGAGCTATTTATCCCCCCCCCTCCCCCCCACCACCACCAGACGACGACAGCGGAGGAATCTTCTGGGCCTTCACTCCAAATTGCATCAGTGTGTGTGCGTGCGTATTGTAGGGTTATAGACACTCAGACAAATAGAAGGTCAGAGAGCTAGACAGACAGTCAGATAGGCAGACGAACTGACAGCTGGAGAGACAGGCAGACAGGTGGATATACAGACAGACAGGCAGACAGGTGGATATACAGACAGACAGACAGACAGACACAGTAATGATTTCAGATGAACAATTAATGAGTGCTTGACATGTTAGCTCTCTTTGTCCTTCATTGTTGAAGGCCAAGAAACTGCTCCAAGTTCCATGTGTCCTCTCATCTGGAAACCACACCATCTCCCTCCCCAGGGAACGCTGCACTCTCTTTACGTAAGCACATCAACACCGTCAGGCACTCACATTAGCCAGAACCACATAAATTCCTCAACTCGCTTAATGACCCCGAACTTGTTCCGTGATGACGTGCCGACAAACACGCAATCTCCATGCACGCAGCGGGAATACTGATCCACTCGGCCTCAAGTGGACGCTTGTTTAATATATCAACAGAATCTAGTGATTCGCATCACAAAGCCTAACTTTGCTTCATAAGGGATACAGCCAGACCAGGTTGAACAAACAATTAGTCTTTGTGAAATCAAATAAATAAGTAACAGCATGGGTGGATACGCTCTGAGTCAGTCTCACACAAGTGTGTTTTGTGCCCTCAGAGTCTGGCTGGCTGTTTAATGATGTGTTAAATCCTGAAGCAGGAACATGTTTGCATTTAATTGCAACTCAAGGGCTGCTATACATTGTTTGGAATTGTGTAAGCTAAATGTCTTTACATCCAACAATATCGCAACAACTGTGGCTAATCAAACCAATCACTTCCAAAGAAACATCTGTCCCTAGTACCCTAGCTAACTTATAAACAAACAAAACTAACTGGCTAGTGGCTACAGGACCCTGAGTAGGGATGTAATAATTACCGGTATAATGGTAAACCGCGATAAAAATGTTGACGATAACAATTACCGTTTTCATTTCAAATATCATAATTATCACGGTTGATTACCATGGTGTGGAAACCATGTGTTTAATCCTTCCCAGATTCATGCGAGCCTGCTTTTGGCATACAGTAGGCCTGGTACAATGAAGCAAAACTGGTACCCTGATTCTGTTGTCTAATTGATGGATTTAACTCGGATTAGGCTACACCTGATTTTAAAAAGCGGAACATTTTCACTGCAAAACTTACACTGTATCATGTAGCCACTCGGCGTCTTTTTATGGTCGCATACATTAAATCCATTCCACTCGCGTTATCAGGAAAATATAGTAGCCTAAAGTTTTATTTCAAACACTTACTTTGGTCGCACTCATTGGATCCAAATAACAGAAATAGCAAACTCCAAGTCATGGTCGGGTAAGTTAAGCTATACTGTAAGCACAAAGCCAATTAAACATGAACACAGAAAAAGTGAACGGGACATTTTTTGAAACTATTTCAGTTTATGTAGGCCTATCAGTGCTTTCTGAACATATTGAACACACATTTAAAAATACCGCGATAATACCGGAAACCGTGATAATTTTGGTCACTATAACCCAGAGGTGGACAGAGTACACAGCTTCATTACTTGAGTAAAAGTACAGATACCTCTTGCTAAATTTTACTCAAGTACAACAGCCAGATGTCTACTTAAGTAAAAGTACTGAAGTACTTGTTTTTAAAAGTACTTGAGTATCAAGAGTACAAGAGTACATTTTCTAAATATTGCATTACTACTGCCAGTGCTTACATTTATGTACAGAAACGTCCTACATGGAGTTCTAAAAATTTTTAATGTTAATACCTTGGATAATGTAAAAGGAATTGAATGTAAAATCAAGTAATTTCCATCTTTTTACCATGTTGCCAGGGATGGGCAGTATTTCTAATACATGTTTTTAAAATACGTATTTCAAATACAAAATACTATTTTGTAATTGAAACACTTGAAGCGAAAACTATCATTAACTTGTTAAGCAAATTGAAATAGTCTGGCGAGGTGGGGCCACGGGTTGGCACATTCCCAGCATCCAGTAACCTGCTGCATCTTCATCCATTATTTCAATTTCAATTGTTTCTTACTGTATCTAAATCTGACCATAGAGTTGACTTTGGCGGAAAGCTGAAGGTGATTGCTGATAGGCTGTCCCAATCAGTAGCGCCTGCACAATCCAATCATGTTTGAGAGGGAAACGACAAATTGAGGGTTTCCGAGATTTTTTTTTTTCCTTTTTTTTTTAGAAGAAGTAACGGGTACTCACGGTTATGGATAGAAATGTAGTGGAGTAAAGAGTACAATATTTGCCTCTCAAATGTACTTGAGTAAAGTCATGAGTACTCCCCAAAAATGATACTTGAGTAAAGTACAGATCCCTCAAAATTGTACTCAAGTACTGTACTCAAGTAAATGTACTCCGTTACTGTCCGGCACTGCTATAACCATGAGGTTAAATTTTCATACTGTTACATCCCTAACTGTGAGCAACAATTTCCTGAATATGACAAACAGTGCACTGTATGTGAGTCATGTCCAGACCTTTAAAGGATTTAAGTCCAGTTTCCACACGTCACCCAGCAGAAAACTGAGATCCTTATGGTGGCATCACACAGAGAAGTTATGTTAACTGTAATGAGCAGAGCTCTTTCATTAACACTACTGCACGCACTCAGACTTTAACAAGGTGAGGAAGATCATAAAACAGACTAGTCTACATAGGCCTACTCTCCCACTATTTAACAGTGCCCGTTTTATTTCCGTTAAAACTAGGGGAAAAAAACTAAATCACACAATGTGAAAATATGGCCATGGTTCCATGAATGCATTGTCATTTATTATGCAAACCTTAAATACGTTTTGTTGTTGAAAACTGAAGGTAAAGCTACTGTATTAAATGTAAATGTAAATTACTGTGCTACTGTACTAAGTTACTGTAAATGTATTGAGCCATCCATAGCAAAAGTGTTTTTTTTTAACATTAGATTGAACTCTCTTTAGATTTACTTGCATTTAAATGAAAGAATTCCAGGACTGTTTTGGCAAGACTGGTAACTAGACAATCTGGTGACTATCACTATGAAGCCACAGAGGACACAGACTAACATGGAAATGCCTGTCTGTTTGTGTGGTCAGGAGACTTGTAGCTTGGAGTCACGACCATTAGATGAAAGGCTTCTCTCGCAGTCCCGGCACAAAAGCCTGGCATTGATTAGTGTCCAGATCAGAGACCACTTTAAATTCTAGCATGCACACACAAGCTTGCCACAATAAAATCTTTAATGAGATTTCTTTTATTGATTGAATCAGAATGGCCATCATAACCGTGTGCTGTGCTGCATGCCGTCTTGTGAAGTTATATGTGGCAATTTGCACTCTCGGTCGGCTGCCATCAAAATGAAAACATGCTTTCGGTACATTTACTTCAAACACCCCAAAGTCGGTGTAATTACCCTGTACAGACTGATTGGTCTCCATAGTTACACATGATACTCTGATTAACATCTCTCCTTCTCATACTCTCTCTCTCTCTTTCTCTCTCTCATTCTCTCTCTCTCTGTTACTGAGGTGCGATCACCAATCTCATGATCTTTGTGCTGTTCTTTTTTTTTAAACTGTAAAACACTTCAAGGCATATTATAATACCAGGGTACAGTATGTGCATTGTGGTGCTTTGTTCTGCCCCTGGGACGTGCTGTTTACCCCTACAGAAGAATGGAGCCTACTTTTCAAAGGCCCATTCAATCTCCCGCACCTCTGATGATTACCATACAAAAAAACAACCCCACCCCCCTCCAAATCCACCACAATATAATCACACATGAAACTAAATCGCAACACCGGGTGTCCACCCCTTAAAGACCAATTCTGTGCTCCTGATGAAAGTTCTGCTGTCTGCATGACAGTGGAGAGGGTTCATTTAGTCATCTTGCTATTGTGTGGCCCATAGGTATTAGTCACGTAGGCTACCTATGTGACTGGTTAGGGTTTTTGGTATCTGTGGTCATTGGTTACATGGTGTTTGCAGTTCAGACAATTAGCTCTTCATAGTATTGGTGTCAAAACTGAATGTCATCAACCAAGATGGTTGGTGGTCATTTTTGTTTAGTTTCAGGACTGATAGTTGGTATTTGGCCATTCAAAGAAATGCAATGTGGTGACGTGTGGTGATGTGCTCCCCTCTCTCTTCAGTCGTATACAGCACCTCTATACTCTTCCCAAAGCAGGGCTGGGTCAGTTCTACCACTAGCAGCTGACTGAGCAACTGAGAGCTAATTGGGTCATGTGTGAAAGAGAGGGGGTGTCTATGATGAAACCAGCTCATTGTCTCTGATGCTGGGTGATAGTGGATGCATTCTGATGATGTGTGAAGATTGCATGCAAAGCAAACACAGAGAGAAAGAGAGAGATGATCAGAGACACGGGGCAGTTGTGCAGACAGAGAGATAGATAGCCAGAGAGATAGATATGGCCAAAGGGCGAAAGGACAGAAACAGGGGGAGAGATACCATGGATGGCCAGAGATGGAGAGAGATAAGGAGATAGCAAGAGGAGAGAAACTGAGACAGAAAGAGAGAGAGATGGGAGAGAGAGGAAGAGAGTTTGGGAGCGAGAGAGAGGCATGATTCAGAAGAAAGAGACAGCGAAAGAAAGAGCGACAGGCGGAGGGATGGAGAGAAGGGGGGAGACAGTCGTCTGCTGTGCTCTTGGCTCTGCTTCACACCACCATTTCAAACATCAGCACTGATCCTCCCCCAAACTATAGCATGGCGAAGGAATGCACAGGCCAGAATAAGTGACCGAGTCGTGTGGCTCCAGAGAATTTGGAAGAAAAAAAAAAAGTGCAAACTAATGCATTTTTCCTCCTTTTCTGTTCTAAAAAAGGCGCATTCCAGCCGGGGAAAAATGAGGACCTTGTTCTTTCTATAGCTACATTTCTGCTGATGATTACTCATAGAGAAAGATTCCTTTCAGCAGTCCAATTGTTGGGATAGTCAAAGAGCTATGTGGTCATTACCCCATGGGTCACAGGCCCTGTTTTACATGTTGCGTTTCAGTGTTGAAATGGAGTGTTTGCAGGATGCGAGTGGAAAGTATGCTGAACAGTGCCAATAGTGGTTAGCGTCTGGAAACTCTTCTGCGGTCTTTAGCATAAAAATGTGACATCACTCACTTAAGACTCAGAAAAAAAGGGGGGGGGGGGGGGGGCGTGGAAATAAATGCACAGAGGAAAATGGTTTAATAGTGTTACGCAGCTGCTGCATGCATAGCATGTGTGAATCTTAATGTAAATGCAGAAAGAAATGTTTCATGGGCTTGCTGGTTCTGGAGGTGAAGTTGCAGTCAACCATGCCCAGTGTGTATCTTGCCATATTCAGCTTTGTCAAGTGGCACAAGGATAAAGATCAATTTAAAGTGAAAACAAATAAAATAAATAAAAAATCAGCACAAACATCCCAATGTTGACAACAGAAGCCGCTAAATCACCTAAGAGCAAACTCAATGTACCACTTTGTTTATTCTTTTGTTAATGTTGTGAAATCCAAGTCTGTGGAGTACGTTTACGCTGAACTGTTAACATTGTTACAGACAGACACGCAGAGTGTCTAAGAAAACAGTAATAATTACACTTTGTTATTACGTTGTGACATTGTTATTGTCTTGTGATGTATTCCAGCAGCCCACTGAGGATGGCATCATCATCATAACCACCAAATCCTCTGAAGCTCTCTCCTGTGACACAATCTTGTATGCCACTTCAAACATGTATACAATTAAAGCTATATGATGTGTAAGAACTTATTGGGCAATAGTTGGGTAACAGGTTTGCAGTCCTCCTCTCCAATCCCCTCTGCTCTCACCAGCATGCCAGTTTGATCAACACAGGCTACTAGTTTCCAAGTCCTCATCAACCTTATCTCCGATTTTGAGTATGTCTGTCAGAGTTGAATACTTTCCTCACACTACACCCATTAATCAGCCTCCTTAACTGGGAATAGGTCTACATGGTCAGTGCCACCATAAGCAACAGCACTTCAGTGTATGATGAGGTCTATGACTTTATGATAATTTTAATCCATGGATCGGTTCTGAAAAGTTCAGGTTTCAGTTGAAACATGCAAGACAGCAAACCAGACCCCTATAACGCTGGACAGCTATCCAAAAGACCAGGGAGGAGAAGAGAAAAAGAACGGGAAGATGGAAAAAACAGAAATAGATGAGGGGAAGCCGCACAAATTCCACCCTATGTCGCCGGGGCAAAGACTGCCTAGTTTTTAGACAAAAATAACCTTCTCTTCCTGCTCACTGGGGTTGTGTTCCTGCTTTTAGGCTACGGTGTGATCATTACACTGTCTGACCTCAGTGAGTGGACACGTTTCTCTTGCCAGGTTAGACACGGTCTGTAGCATGGTCTCTTGTCCACCTCTATCCACCTCTGGCAGCGTCGTTGGAAGACACTTAACCACCTCCGCAATCAGATGACAACAGGGTGGAATGTCAAGAGACAGATCCCTGTTGACAGTAAATGCTACAAGCTCCCGGAGGCACTTTTAGGAGAGTTTGCAATGAGCTTGTTTAAATGCTCTGCTGTAATTTCTTTGGTAATTTTATTTTAACATCTAGTCTATGAACATCAACAAGACATCAGTGGCCTACAATAACCCAATCTGGCCCATAATCAGGATTGGTCATTAGTGTTAGCACCCTATGAATTATAGAAATCTCGAAATGTTATCGGAATGGCATAGGCTATATGATTCATGGTTAGGATACATCTAGGCTATTACATTTAACTTTCACCCCAGCTTCCGGGCACGATTCGAAGACAGTTCAGTAGCCTAGGCTATAAAACGTTCATGGATAATTATTTTTAAATGAATGACTTACCACGAATATGCTCAAGGATAAGAAGTCTAGTGCTGTACCACTCTCGCCCTTGCCCCGCAGAGACGCACTGACACTATCGAAGTTTCGCAGCTATGCGGGATGCAGGGTGTCATTCCCACCCCCCTGCGTTAGTTAGTCCTCCGCCAAACCGAGTCACCGGTCCCGCCTCACCCAGCCGTGGTAGACGTCATACTCCCACCGTTCATTTCTACAACATGAATAATGAAAACATTTTAACTGTATTCCGATATTAAACTTAGCAAAAACCTCAAACGTCTGGGTGTTTATCTATACCCTATCTGAGTCAATATTTGCTGTAGCCTATGGTGTTTGGACTAATCGGTGATGCTGCAAGTCAATACAAAAACGAAAAAGCACGGGATAGTTCCAGTTCCACTTACTAGTGCACGAAATAGTTCCCCTCGTTGTCATCTCAAAAAACAGCAGTCCAGGAATTACCTTAATGTAAATCTTCGGGCTTTTTGCAAGATGTTACGTGGTTGCCATCTACTGGTAGACGACTTAACTCATGAATCCCATGAATATTACCTTAGTACAGTGCTTAGAACGTCATGCAAATATTCAGGAGTAGGCTACAGCAAATTATACAGCAACAAAATCAAACTCTCCAAACAGACTGTCTCTTACATTTTTTAACAAGAAATAATAACATAATCAAGTTATTTACAATGACAGAGGAACAAAAAGGAATAGTAATGGTATTTCACAATTTATTTATTATTTACCACAATAAGTGTTCATTTCCTTGCTTAAAAATAAGTCATATACGGTTATATCTTATCCAACGGTGGTTTCCATTGTCCATGGTCATTTTACAGCACATATTGAATTTCAAAACATATGATGTCTGAGGCACTGGAATTGACTCAGAAATAAGATGACTACTTTAACCAGACCGAGTCAGGCCTTTGACCAATTTGAATCTGAATCCAAGTTTGTATTCAACCAGACATATCGGGGATAAGTGCTTGGGCTGAATACTGGCTGCAACATTGGTCCCCAAAAAGAAAAACACACACACACCAAAACACACGCAGGCATACACACACTCTCACTCAATCAACAGTTACATGTTTTGATTTTAAAAAAAAACTAACAAAAAAAAACGCACATACATTTTACAAAATATCTGGAGCATGAAAATATATATTTAAACATCAAAATATATATTCTCCAACTCCACTCTCTTTTTCTTTCAGTCTGTTTGCCTTCTGAACTTAAGTCATTTTCAGTAAGTGCAGCATCACAGCAGGGTGGGGGCGATCTGTACAAATGTAAACATACACAGCTGTCTGTGTTTCGTGTTTGCTGATCTCAGACAGAGGTGTGTAAATCTTCACTGCGCTTACAAATAAGGGCACGCTTGGCAGTGGAGTGTAAGTAGCTCTCAGAGGAACAGCTGCACTTTCCTGATGTTTAGTCACCCACAGAGCTTCAGGACGTTTCGCATTTTCCCAGAACGTCCAAAACCATGTGCATTCTCATTGGAGCATGACCCATTATGAGAGGTTGCTGTAAAAGTACTGCTCACACATCACAGATAATCACAATCCCTGTATCGTCAGGGATACCTGGAGTCCAGATAAACAGATGGGCATCCAACCCAGCATGGCCCGGGTGGAAACAAATTCATTGTGGTCCACTCCAGCTCCAGCTCCACACGGCCTCTCACTTGAAACCTCAATGATCACTGATTTCCAACACACTGCACTCACAGCCTTATAAGCAGCCAACATCCCATAATACTGGAGCTGTGATTCATGGTAGGTAAACTTGTTGGTATGGGGGCAAAGAAAAGTGGCGTCCTATTTTTTCCAGATAGTCCCCCCCCCCCCCCCCAAGTGTAACAGTACAAGGACACCAAGAACATCTGACCCTCTCCCCATATCCTAGCATAACAACCAGGCCTCAGAGAAAGAAATACTTCTTAGTGTCCTCATCGTCAGTCCCCGGATGGTGATGTCATCACTACTAGTGTCTCACCATTGTTCTCTACATCCCACCCCCACCCCCCGAGTTTATGAAGGCTTCTGTGGTTAGTGGGCAGGCTCTCTGTATACCCCACTCACCCCACCCCACCCCACCCCACCCATACCCCCTGCCAGTCACCTTGCCCCCACTGTTCCAAATATCAAATAACATTCCTGGGGGTGCCGTTGAGAGCTCCTGCCTTCAAGCTTGCTAGGCTGCTGGTGGGCGGGCTGCCGTCCAGAAAACCCGATCTTTGGACAGAGGAGCCCACTTCAAACACTTCCTGGATGGCTTTGCGGAAACAGTGGAAGTTGTAGTCTATCAAACCTGCAGAAGAGTATTATTTTGATTAAAAAAAAAAGATCAGCTTAAAATGGCTATGGTGTGTACACATGATTTTGTAAAATCATACATGTTCAACTTCATGTTAAGTTCAAGAGCCAAACTACATTTTACATTATCTTACAGATAGGGAAATACTGACACCAGAGACCCACAAATACCAAGTACCAAACCGATACAACTTCATGTAAGCTACAGTGCATCACCTTTTCTCTCAAAGCTCTCCTCCCTAAGGATGCAGACTAGTGCCAGGAACTTGGTGACCTCCTTCAGGTAGAGGACTGTGGTGTTGTTGAGCTTGATAATGGCTAAAGACTCTTTGTCATAGGCGCTTCCACTGCCGTCTTCTCTGAGGCTGTGTTCATGGGGGCAGGCACAAGGGGAAGCACTTTAGTGAAATTTATACTGTGGTCAATGTGGCACAAACGGCCACAATAACCATTCGGTTTCACAAAACCCACACACATACACACATCATGTGAGCAAGCATACTGAAAGCAGAAGTGTTCAGACTTCAGCAACAGTTTTACAATCCATTAAAAAAAATAATTTAAGCCAAAGTTTCCTTACTCCCATCTCCATTGGTTTGATAAACACAAGATGACACCAACAAAATGGAAAACAGAGAGAATACAAAGAAAAAATGTCAAGTTCCTCACCCATAAATACAGGAAACATCTATGACAACGTCAATCATGTCACAACACAGCTCATATGACTGCATGTCCACAGGGGAGCTGTCTGTGGCGATGTAGATCTTGCTGACAACGTCAAACAGGAAAGCCTTCTCAATCCCAGAATTCTGTTTGAAAATCACCATATCATCTTAGAGGAATAGCGAACACCACACACTGTTGTTCACACTACAGATTTTTTTAAGAATATGAGAAAACCTGTTTCCTTGCAATCACTTAAGGGCCTAGTAACTAATAACTTGTGCAACAGTTATTACTGCAGAAGATTTATTGCCATGTTGGTTGGTACGCACCGATATGAAGATGTTTAGAAGGTTCTCTAGTGTAGGGAGCTGAGGGATGAGCTTCTGAACTACTTTACTGAAGGCCTCGAATATGGAGTGATCATATATGCTGGTTAGATAAAAGCTGAAAAGAAAAGAAGAGGGGGAAAAAAAACAGATTTAGCAACTGATGGTAATTTTGATACCATAGATTTAATAGAGACCCAGTCAGACCAATAGTATGAAAAATCAGGAACAGAGTTTATTTACAATGATGCGCATCAAGGGAGAGACAGCATGACTTCACCTAAAGATCCATCAGCTGCTCTCACTAGACAAGGAAATATTTAAGGTTTAAGTATCCTTCCAGGCTGACGGGAGATGGCGTTGGTCATCCAATCTCACGTGGACTACACTGAATCAGACTCTGATTAGTGGCAACCTGGCAATCGGGAGCAGATAGCTACTGACGCAGCCATGCAGAACAGTGAAACACTGCAAAGTCATAATATTCCCGCTTATCGCTAAATACAGTCACACACAGATATACACAGGGACAGTACAGATATATGTATAGGGACAAATACAGATAGTATTGGATATAATGCTCTATTCCACTTTCTCTCACAACAAACTCAGATGCTAGCACTGCAGGACGCTGATCAAATCTTCTCCCAAGAGGCACATGTTGGCATTCTCATAGGTTTTTATTAGTGTCAACTCCAAATTATGTTTTTTTTTCAATCTGACCAATAAATACAGATGAAATGAAGATGAAGATCCCAAACCTGAGGTGGAGCTTTTCTAGACTGGCATCTGCTAGGTCATCGTTGGCTCTCTGGTGTATATCTCTCTGGGTCTCAATTTTGTGGTCATCAGACAAGCCGTCCACTTTATGAATAAAGACCTCAAAGTTGATGTCTGGATTCACTCTGAAGGCTCGCGACACCGTCAAATGCAGCCTACCTAGGGCTTCAACATAGTCATCCTTCAAATGCACACAAGCAAATGGTTAGTCACTCTTCAGATGGAAAGCGGCTGGTCCAAGTTCCAGTTTGCCTACAACTATTAATATGATTATGAAGGAAACTGCTGAATAATGCCATTAAGGACTGCTTCTGACATATCAGATGATGATCTCCATATGATTTATATATGGTGGGTGGGTGACACCAGCTACTTGATCCGCCTTACGATACTTCACCTCACATATGAGAAGAGCGTTTGCTGGACAAATAGGCTAGTGACAATGGCCCCACATTTTTGAGATACCCCTACCGGAGGTAGAACTAAACGCAACAATGTTTTTCCTTATCTCTAAGGTCTCCCATATATGAAATGGATTCTTAGCTAAAAATATTTTACTGCTAAGATTGTTAAATTAACAGATATTGTTATACACCCCAAAACCAAAAAAGGAAATAGCCTGTCCGTATGGGAGTTAAGGCATATAAACTAGTGCAGATCAATCACACAAGCTCTGAGAGCTTCGAAACTTGGCATGTTTATGGTCAGGAAGTTGCTTTACCTACTAGAAAAGACTGGATGTGAATATCTTGATGTATGGAATGAATAGAGACATGTAAACATACACCTAAAATAAGCGGACATGCAAAAAATGAATATCTATGCAGAATGTTTTCATTTACTTTGTAGCTGCTTTGCCAGGGATGTCTCAATGTATGAGGTGTCCAAAATGAAAGAAAACAGAACACTAGCAAAATACAGTCTCAAGTCCAAATCACATTATCAGTGGTGAGAAGAATGTTGATAAATTCATTGTTACTGCAAGGCAAGTGTTGATCTATATTTACATTTAATAATGATACATTTCATGTGAAACACAGATCCAACTGAATCAAGTTAACACTGGAATGGAACACCTTTATTAAAATATTTACATTCACTTGAATTTTGTTTTGGTCAAGTCATTATTGAATAATGGAAAATAATATTGTTAGCTTTTGTCTGTCCAGACCAGCAGTGGACAGTAGAGCCTACACTGCTTACTTCACCCCTAAGTAGCTAAACAATTAGTTATAGAAACTACTTTCCCTAGCTAAGAAAGTACTTAGCCCTCTGACTAATGTTGCATGTGTAATTCAACTTGATTTGCATTTCAATGAAAATTCTGAATTTTTTCCGTTTCACTAGTCTCTTGAATTATAGAATGTCTTACAGACATTGGATCCAAAGCTTGTGGGAAACATTTTGAAAAGGGCAAGAAAAAAGATCCCCATGTCCAAAACCCCACAGTAGAAGGCCTCAACACATACTTACCCTTGCTCAGCAGAGAGAGAGATGGTGATGTCCATAAAACTCTGGCTCCATATACAGATGATATTTTCTCCAAAATCAAAGTTTCATATCATGTATAGCGAACTACTGCAGTAAGACAAAAATCAGTGAGCAGCAGCAAGTTGCAAATGTTGAGAGTGAGAGCACATCTGCATCAAGAAGGCTGAGTAGGGCTGATACAACATAATTTCAAATGCGGAGGGATTGTTTCATTTGTGGGAAGGCCAGCTCTAAACCAGAACCTCTGACAGCAATTTCAACTGGAACAGTCGCAAGTACCAGAGACAAGGTCCTTCGGGCAGCTTCTGAAAGGCTTGTAGATGTACATCTTCGAATTCTTTCATGCCCAGATCTTTTTGCATGATACCAAATACCATAAAATGCCTTGCACACTACATCTCTAAATGAAATATAGCAGAAGCCATAGAAAAGAATCAAAAAAGCAGACCATATAGCTATGAAAACATACTAAAGACCATTGCTGAGCAAGAAGGTGTGTCAACACAAGAAATATAGATCAAGGACAGTGGTGTCTACATCCCAACTGTTCTTACTTGAGTTGCTGAACATGGAATTGTTGATGCAGCCATCGACAACTTTTACCAAAATGAAGACACTCAGGATGGGAAGTGTACAACTCATGCTATGACGTCTGTTGTGTTCCGAAGAGGCCAAGTCTCCACAGCAGATAAATGCCTAGCACAGGTTCCCTCAGGTTCAGAGGTCCCTCACCACCTTAAACACGATTGATATGAATGGATGGAGATAAACTTTACAGGTACATTTTGTCCATTCTTTTACGCTTCACATCCAGGGTGTCTTCATTTTGGTCAAAGTTGCTGATGGCTGCATCACAAATTCCATGTTCAGCAACTCCAGTGGGGCCAGTTGGGATGTAGACACCACTCTCTGTCCTTGATATCTGGTCTGCTGCAACAGATGTGAGAAGTGCCTAACTTCTGTATAGGAAACACAGTGTCCCATTGCACTGAGCTCATCGATGACTGTCTTACTAACTCACAATGTATCAAAATGGGAAGTCCCAGTGTGGTTGGCGTATGGATGTGACAGCTCTGTTCAATGAGATCATGACAAATTAACACACAGATTCTCCTTTGAAGCTGGGTCATCACCACATGTTTGGAAATTTCTGTGGGCATGTTAATCAACACACCAGTTCACAAAGTCATACAGGATGTTGGGTACATACTTGCTGCATTGGAAACATAATAGACAGTCACTGCTGACATATTACTCACTGTAATGCTCTACCTGATCCATGCGTTTCCTTAATATGTCTGCAGCCCTGTGTAATATTTGGATTTCGGAAAGACTCTGACTTGTCTGTGGAAGCGTAGTCTGTCTACTGTTATTTCTGTGAGTTTAGCAGCTTCCCTCAGCACACAATATGGTCATACTATCTGAGCAGATAAGATCTGAATGTCTTGGACGTGGAACAAATGCAAGCCTGTCTTTGTAATGCTGTATCAGCTTTTCCTTTAGTTTCCAGGATCTCAGCCAATCATTGAGAATTTGGAAACAGTTTAAACGTAGTTATGGAATTCAGACCTTTTCTATATTATCTCCCTGTAATAACAACCCAGCCTTTCCCCCATCCTTACAGGACAAAACATTTGAGGTTTGGCGCAAGAGAGGCATTGTGGTATTTAAAGATCTATACATAGACAAAGTATTTGCCTCTTTCTCTCAACTATCCCAAAACTATCAGCTTCCTAAATCTCACCTTTTTAGGTACTTCCAGATTCGGGATTTTGTGCGAAAGAACTTTAAAGAATTTCCAGCTATCCCTACGAAGACACCTCTTCATAGAATACTGCAAACAAATCCCCACAAAAAAGGAGTAATTTCCTCCTTATATGCAGGCATTACAGAATTGGCATCTTCAGAAGATTGTCAGTGCGACGACAATGGGAGATAGACTTGGGCTATGAACTTGATGATGAGGACTGGACTGAAGTTCTAAACAGAATCCACACCTCTTCCATCTGTGCACGCCACAGCCTCATCCAACTTAAATTTATTCACAGAGTTTATTGGACTAAAGCCAAACTCTCTAAGATAAAACCTGACATTGACTCTACATGTGATACTGTAGATGCAGACAAGCCCCAGCTACACTGATGCACATGTTTTGGCAATGCCCAGAATTAATAACATTCTGGAAGTCCATATTCAGCTTTATTTCAAATGCCCTAAAGCTTGAAACTGTCCTTGACCCCACCCCCTCTGTCGCTCAGCCTTGGCCACTTTAATTGCCAAAAGATCCATCCTTATGAGGTGGAAATCTCCACAGCCACCCTCTTATGTACACTGGATGAGAGACCTAATGAACTGCATCTACCTGGAGAAAATTAGGTATACTAGACTAAATAGGACAACGCAGTTCCATTCCATTTGGGATCCTTTTATATGTCTCTTCTCCTCTCTTAATTCCACAGAATTTATACCCCTACTAGATTCCCAAGTCTGACTCTCTTGGCGCCCCCGCTCACACACCCTTTGCCTATTGCACACATGTATCTTCAATCTAGGAATCCAGAGATACACCCCCCCCCCCCCTTTCCTTTTTTCTGTGTTTGTTTTGGTTTATTTCAACCGTTTTTGGTCTTTTTACTTGTGTCTATGTTAGATTTTGACTTAGTCTTTATTTTAGGATTGCTGTCTGGGTAGGGGTGGGGGGAGGTGGGTTCTCTGTTAAACTTCTAAACCTGTATCCATCTTACATCATGTACTGCCATTTCAAGAAAACAATAAAAAACAAATTTGAAAAAAAAAAAAAAAAAATTCCAGGATCTATATTTCTTGTGTTGAACTATAGACACACCTTCTTGCTCAGCAATGGTAATTAGTATGTTGTCATAGCTTTCAGTCAAAGAATTGAGATCTCACTTTTATATCTTAGGACAATACTGTTTTATCAATGTCTTCAGTGAGCTTAATAAATGCTTTGTTATAGACATCGGTCTGCTTTTTTGATTCTTTTCTATGGCTGCTGTTATATTTCGTTTAGAGATGTAGTGTGCAAGGCACATTTTATGGTATTTGGCATCATATGCAAAGAGATCTGGGCATGAAAGAATTTGAATGTACATCTTCATCAAGCCTTTCAGAAGCTGCCCGAAGGACCTTGTCTCTGGTACTGGGGACAGCCGTGGCCTACTGGTTAGGGGTTCGGGCTTGTAACCGAAGAGTTACCGGTTCGATCCCCGACCCAGAAAGGAAAAAGGCGGGGGAAGTGGTTGAGCGCTGCTCTCCCATGCCCACATCCATGGTGCCCTTGAGCAAGGCACCTAACCCCTCACTGCTTCCCGAGCGCCACTGTAATAAGGCAGCTCACTGCTCCGGATTAGTGTGTGCTTCACCTAATTGTGTTCACTGTGTGCTCTGTGTGTTCACTAATTCACGGATGGGATAAATGCAGAGACCAAATTCCTTGTATACGCAAGTATACTTGGCCTATAATTTACATTGCCCCTGTACTAGTCGAAATGGCTGTCAGAGGTTCTGATCTAGAGCTGGCCTTCCCACAAATGAAACAATCTCTCAGTATTTGATACTCAGCCTTCTTGGTGCAGATGTGCTCTCACTCTCAACATTTGCAACTTGCTGCTGCTCACTGATTTTTGTCTTACTGCAGTACAGGTAGTTCACTCTACATGATACATGATATGCAACTTTGATTTTGGAGGAAATATCATCTGTATATGGAGCCAGAGTTTTATGGACATCGCCATCTCTCTCTGCTGAGCAAGGGTAAGTATGCGTTGGAGGCCTTCTACTGTGGGGTTTTGGACATAGGGATCTTTTTTCTTGCCCTTTTCAAAATGTTTCCCACAAATGATACAAAGCTTTGGATCCAATGCCTGTAAGACATTCTCCATAATTCAAAAGACTAGTGAAAAGGAAAAATGATATACATTTCAGAATTTTCATCGAAATGCAAATCAAGTTGAATTACACATGAAACATTGGTCAGAAGGCTAAGTACTTTCTTAGTTATAGAAACTACTTTCCCTAGCTAACTAGTTTAGCCTACTTAGGGGTGAAGTAAGCATTGTAGGCTCTACTGTCCACTGCTGGTCTGGACAGACAAAAGCTAACAATATTATTTTCCATTATTCAGTAATGACTTGACCAAAACAAAATTCAAGTGAATATAAATATTTTAATAAAGGTGTTCCATTCCAATGTTAACCTGATTCAATTGGATCTGTGTTTCATATGAATTGTTTAATACTGGGACATATGAAATGTATCATTATTAAATGTAAATATAGAGCAGCACTTACCTTATGTAACTTACCTTGCAGTAACAATGAATGTCAACGTTCTCCTCACCACTGATAATGTGATTTGGACTTGGAGACTGTATTTTGCCAGTGTTCCGTTTTCTTTCATTTTAGACACCTCATACATTGAGTGACAGAACACCCTGATTCGTCATACTATATTTACATATTTGGTATTGTTGGATTCAGTACAACCCCACCTTTCCCATAAGCCATCATATGTGTTTCTATGATAATCCCTGGTAAAGCAGCTACAAAGTAAATGAAAACATTCTGCATAGATATTCATTTTTTGCATGTCCGCTTATTTTAGGTGTATGTCTCTATTAATTCCATACATCAAGATATTCACATCCAGTCTTTTCTAGTAGGTAAAGCAACTTCCTGACTATAAACATGCCAAGTTTCAAAGCTCTCAGAGCTTGTGTGATTGATCTGCACTAATTTATATGCCTTAACTCCAATACGGACAGGCTATATTTTAGTTCTTTTTTGGTGTATAACAATATCTGTTAATTTAACAATCTTAGCAGTAAAATATTTTTAGCTAAGAATCCAATTCATATATGGGAGACCTTAGAGATGAGGAAAAACGTTGTTGGGTTTAGTTCTACCTCCGGTAGGGGTATCTCAAAAACGAAAGCCCTTTCTGACCATTTGTCACTAGCCTAAAATGTAAGTGCCATGCTTATTACTGAGTGAGGTTGCGTGTTCAGAACAGGATTCATACGGTAAGCGGATTAATGTAAAATAAAAAGGTTGAAGTGACCCTGCCTAGGCAAAGTCAACTCAGTTTTCAATAACAACTTTCCAAGTCAAAGGACACATTTTAACACTTGTATTTCTGGACTTCCTGTGTGTCTATCTAATCACATGAAGGGAGAATGAAGCCCACTTAATGGAAACCACAATCATAAGTCTAGCAGTCATCTGATCAACATCCTGTGCAATGGAGAAATTCTAATTTAGAAACTGACATATGTCTGTTCCAGTTACACAAACACAAACGATTGTATTGTTTTAATGCCCTATCCAACTGATAGTTACCAACAGCGCATTTGTGATTGTTCGAATGTAAAATGTAGCCTACACTTAACACACAATAAGACTGTTATGACTTATGTTAAACATGGTTTTGACATGACATTAAGACAACAGGCAAAGTGGTTTATCTTACCTGTGCATCTATCACAAAGATCAAAGCACCAGTTCCCCTGAAGATCATCTCATAATCAAAGGTAGGGTCAAAAAAGTCCACTTGACCTGGGAAGTCCCAGATCTGGAAATTTACAAAGGAGCTGTCCGATATGTCATCTTTGTAGATTTTGTTAGTGCTCTCCAAGAACAGGGTCTCATTGGGCGACATCTTATGAAAGACCACCTAAAAAGGGTTGAAATAGAACATCAAAACTTTGAAGGCTATTTTTGATCAGACGATTACAGATATTAGGCCTAGGCCTACTACCTTATTGACAGCTGATAACTTGACCAAGCTCTTGGTCTGTTCGTGTAAAGAGTTTTTGAAACACGTAGGCCTTGGCTATGAAGTAACCAGCAACCCGGATTCCCCATGGTTGACCATTTATTCCAGAGGTCAAAATGTCGGCATTTATCTTATCTTAGGTAAATCAGATCTTGCACTGCAGTACAATCATGAAATAGCCTAGTTAACGTTAACATTACCCACTATTGTTACTGTTACCTGACGTTGTGTGCTGTGAGTAACTTTACCTTCTGAATAGATGACTTCCCGCTCCGTCGCAAACCCATTAGCAATATTCTTGGTTTGCTATCAGAGGAGGGTGAATTGTCCTCGATGTCGGGTTCGTCCACTCCATAGTCGAAGTCTTTCAAAGAGTCGCCACTGTAGCTTCCCAGTGGTTCCTCATACTGAATCGACATTTTGATTTGCCTTCTTTGCTATCTATGCTAGCTAGCTATCTATCTATCTGGATTACTAGCTCCACCGCGACAGCTACCGTTCACTTAAAAGCAACTAACCTCTCAACCCACGAGCAGGATACGACATAAGTACAGCTACTGTGGCAGTTACCAAATCCACATCGTACCTGTCATTTTGTTGGATACACTTATTGTACACAGGTCTAACAACCTGGCGTTCCCTGTGTAGACAAACGTACGGTTCTTCTACAGCACTAACTCGATATGTCATGTCATAACATGCACATGCTATTTCGCCACCTACTGAATAGGAGTAGGCCTAGCACAAAGTGCGCAGCGCGCTCTTGTGCGCCTGGTGTGTATCCACAAAGCCTCTCCCAATGGAAGCTTTTTACCTCCGTTTTTCAAGTCCTTACGTCGTTCTGCTTGGCTCTATGGGTCTCTATGGCTTTTGTTGGCCATCTCACAGCTGCCCAGTACTTTGCATTTAGCATACCTGCAATAACTAACTTCGTTGTGTCATGGGACATGAAGGGACATGCATGTACTGTAACACGCTCGCATGCGCACCCTGAATGCAATGAGGTGTGAGGTTTTTTTCTTGAGTCTTGAGTAGCCTAGGCTTGAGTAGCCTGTTGGGTAGGCAGATCCTATGACAGACTGCTATGTCGAAGAAAGGTAAATTCTGCTCTCTGATATTATATATTCTATGAAATGTGAATATGTTTTAGCCTACTGCATAGGCCTAATTGACGCAAGTAATCATGGGGAACATGTTCAGCAGGTTTTATAACAGGCAATGCCATCTTTTTTTTACGTACATACGTACTGTATGGCAAAACAACCTGAACAAAATAACATCCAAACACAAATGTAAACCTGTAAAAAAAAATAGTAAATACACCTGTCTACTACCTGTGCATGCTCTAGCCTACTAGCCTGTTTTCAGTCATTTGTGGGAAGGGACCATTCCCTCCTCACTGACAGGGATTTTGCGGCCCTGATGACCAGCCCAGGAACAAGAACAGACTACCAGACAGGAACCGCTTGAGCCCTCTCTGTCTTTGCCTTTTAGATCTTTGACGCTGGGTGCCCATTTTTGTGTACCGTAACCAATGGTAACTAAACCCAGCTGTTCCTAATCGCGCCTGCAGAGGAGGGAAGTTCAGCTGTTGGTAGTTAGAGGTCTAGGTTTAGTCATACTGGTTATCATAAAAGATAGCGACTCCAAATAGGCAGAATGGCACATACTGGAGTAAGTAACATTCTATGAATACATTTTGAACATGTGGTATTGAAAACTAGTTCCTGCTAAAGTGTTGTTAGGTTAGGGGTAAGTTAGAACTAATGTGGTTCTCGCTAACGTTAGCTTCTATCCTGCGGTAGCTACCAGTCAATAGCCTGTAGCAACGACTTGTTACTGTTTAAGTTGTAAGGAAATATGTAATTTACGTATCCTTATTTCTATGTTCTATATAACATATCTGAATGTAGTTTCATACTTTTAATTCAACGTTACCGAATATGAAGACAATGCACAACACCAACAAACGGATTGGTTGTCTCTGGCTCTGAACATGTAACTCATTGGGTGGGTTATGTGCACCTTGTTTTTAAGATGCAGTAGCCAGGCCTAGTTCTATATTAATTAGCACAGCTACTTTGAGTCATAAACAGCATTATTTAGGTTTGTAAAACTAGGTCTAAAAATAATGAGCTGCAACGTTAAAGTTACCTAAAAGTAAAAAAAATTAAAAAAAACACCACCAACAAACCAGTTAACTTTGATATAAATAAATAAAACCTTGAACTTTTTAAACCGAGCCCTTGAGGTGTCATTGCAAGATATTTTTTTGTATATTGAATGTGCGCTCATTTTATTAAATTGTGGTTTCACTTTATTAGATTGTGCTCTCAATTTAGTCAATTGTACACACATTTTATTATATGTACAATAAATTAAATTACAACTCTTGCGTTAACTTACCCAGGTTTGTCACTAAATCACACACTTGGAATACCCCCTAGAAATATGAACAACAAGATATTTAAAACTCTCTTCCCTTTCCACCTGAAAGTCTTTCTGCTGATCCCGCCTGAAAGCTATAAACATCTCCTTGGTCTTGGTAACATTTAGGAGTAGGTTGTTGTCTTAGCACCAGTTTGAAAGTCTGTCTACCTATTCAAGTAAGCCAGCACGTTGTTCTTAGAAATGAGGCCAACTATTGCTGTGTCATCAGCAAACTTGACTGATGTTGAAGTCATGTACTCTCACGTGTGTAAAGTCATATACAGTCATGTGTGTAAAGGGAATACAACAGTGGACTTAAAACACAGTCTTGTGGTGCTCCTGTGTTGAGGGTAAGGGATAAAGAGGTGTGGCTACCTACCTTCACCACCTGGAGTCTACCAGTATTTAATAAAACAATATAGTAAAACGTGTGCACAATTGAGTAAAATGAGCGCATGTTTTCTGGATACACCAAAAAATATCTTGCAATGAACCCTCCAGGGTTCTGTATAAACCAAAGTTACTGCCCTATTTTGGTGATTGTTGGTGATGGAGCTACTGTGAAGGCTTACGTCCTAGTTAATGTGAACAGGTGTTTATCAGTGCATCACTTAGCCAAAATCCATTGAAGTTCATTCAAGATGATGCCAAAAAACTGAGACCGTGATATCCATATGTACCCAAAATCTAACTGGTGTTCATTTTCCTCAGGGATCCGAGTCCAAACGTGAACAATTTCGGAGATATCTCGAAAAGACTGGAGTCATTGATGGACTCACCAATGGTAACTTTAAGCTCCAACCCCCATCCACTGTTTCCTTAATGTTATATTTTTTATATATATAAATTTTACAATTTGATATTTAGCTTGTCTTCCCCTCAATGTAACAAAGCCATTTTCTATCCCTGACTTCAGTGCTGATTGCTCTTTATGAAGAGACAGAAAAACCAAATAATGCATTGGAGTATCCTTCCATTCAACAAAGATGTTGACTAGCTGATACAGGTCTTCTGCAATATTTTATCTTAATCTGTGATTTATCCATTTTGAAACCTGATTTGATAACCTTAACCACTTTGAAAGCTTCATTAAGAACCATCTTGGCAGTGCCGGGGTAGAGTCGGCTGACACTGAAGCACTCCGCCTGGAGTTGACCGATCTGCGGCACAAATGCGAAATGCTGACAGAGGAGAACAAAGATCTCAAGAATCGGGTGAGTGGCAGACAGAGGAAATTCATGTCAAGATCATGTCTGAGATTCTGGCAATACATTATTGATCTTGGAGCTCAACAGCCTTCAGATCACATGCTCCCCTCCCTGCCATACTCCAGTACAGCAAGGCATTGATGGCTCAGTCAAAGCGGTTTGGTTTTTTTGCTTTCCCATTTACAAAGCCAAACCACGTAAAAACACTGTAGTGTGTGTGAATGCACATACAGAAAGGACAACCAGGGACTATGAGAAATTTGTCAAAAAGTATTTTGGATTAGCCTTTAATTTGTTTCTGTCCTGTTTTCCGTTTACTTTGTTTCTTTTCCTGGCACTTCACAAGATGGATCATGGGGCTGACTGATGGGAAGACTCTGACCCTATGTGTGAAATTTGTTCCACAGCTTCTCCAATATGAGCCTGCCAAAGAGGATGGAGGAACAGAATGATGTCCCATTATTGCCTCAGTCTTGTTCAAGGAGGACCGTAAAAGTAAAACAAACTACAAAAGTAATATATTTCTGTTAACAAGGTTGTATTTTTCATTTGTGATTTTTGTAAGACATGTAAAAAGAAATATTTAGGTTTTTACTTATTTAGGTTATTACTTAGGTAACTCCTGTGAGTGAGCTTTTGTTAAGTTCAATGCATATTTTCAAGCATAATGTTACATAAAACATACTCTTATCAAGGAAAATAAACCAAGCATAAACATGTAAAAGAATTAATTTATTTTATTGCTTTTGTTTTAATACAAATTCATTTTCAGAAAAATATTAGTACAACTTTACTTACAATTAAAAATATTATATTAAAAGGATAGTTTATCCAAAAGTGAAAATTCAACCTTCATACTGACCTCATACCAATAATAATCAGTTAAAAAATGTACTATTAGTTAAGCAAACTCGTGCATTTGGTTGGAATATTGCTAGCAACCACAAAGAATGGGTTGACCTTCACTGCCAAAGTGTAGAACACACATTGAGCTTTAAAGGTGCAATATATAGTTTTTCTTGCTACAGTTAGGGCTGCAAATAACAATTATTTTCATAGTCCGTTAATCTGCTGATTATTTTCTTAATTGATCCATTTGGCGTTTGATCGATTAAAATGGTGAGAAAATGTCAATCATTGTTTCCCAAAGTCCAAGATCATGTCCTCAAATGCTTTGTTTTGCTCACACGCCAAAGATATTCAGTGCACAGTTAGAGGAGTAAGTAAAGCTGGAAATATTCACGTTTAAGAAGCTGTAATCAGAGATTTTTTTTTTTCCCCCATTCAAAAATGACACAAACCGATCAACTGATTCCCAAAATAGTTGCTGAATAACTTAATAGTTGACAGCTAATCAATTTTTGTTGCCCTATTCATTGACAAAACTCTGAAGAGCAAACATAATGGTGCCACTATAGAAAGAATGAATTGAGAATGTTCATCATGATGTTAGTGCATAGTGTGTAAGCTATGTTCTTTTCTTGAGTACCAGTATTTATAACGAAATATTCATGTACACATCCAGAAAACTATAGGCAGTTGCAACAAAAGACAAAAAAACAAAACATTTTCCAGTTTCCAACAGAAACTACATATTGCACCCTTAAAGGAAAAAGATACACATCATTTTGTGATCCAGAAACCTAAATCTAATATGGGCTCTACAGGCATGAGGATGAGTGGTTAACAACTCACTTCTCTTTTCCTGAACTTGAATCCCCATGTTGTGGCAAGAGAGGTGCCCAGCCGGACCCCATGAATATGTTTCAGAAACAGTGCAAACTGTTCCATGGACCCAGGGTCCTAATCACATCAGTGCTTTTTCAAGATGGAGGACATCTGCAGCACGGTGATCTGTAAAAGAAAGAAAAAACACACAAAGTCAAGATTGTAAGAGTTATTTGCCATCAGTCAAAGACTTGGCTTGTCATGTAGTTAAATGTAGGCTAGAATACGGGTTGCTGTTGTTAAGCAGTTTTTGCACGGAATAGTTTTGACTTGTAATCGGAGAGGTATTTGAATCTTGAATCTCTGGTATTATTGATCCATTAACGACTGTCTGATCGGTGATTTACAGATCATGCTGTAGAAAGTTTCGACCTACTGTAATAGTAATTGTTTTTCAACAAAGTGTAGTTTGTAGAATTTATTGAGCTGTACCTTACATAAGCACCCAAACACTGCCTTAAGGCTGCACATAGATTTTCCTACTCTAGTTTGTACACATTGTACAGGGATAATTAAATGTTGATGTGCATAAAAATGAACTCTGTTGAATTCAGTCCATTATTGCCAGTGCTATGGAGTCCTGCCAAAAAATAGTAATGTCCCAAGCGTAGTTAGGTTACTGGATAAAATACAAATGGCGAGTGTGATCTGAGTTTCCAGTATAGATTTTTTAATCATTAGAGGAAGTCAACAATGCATAGGGTTCAGCGAAGAGCACAGATGAAGTCAAACCAATCCTATTTTCTGTTAAGAAGAAATCTAACATATATGTTCATACAAACAACCACACTTAAGACATCACCTGATTTTATTCAGTATTAAAACTGAGGCAATGGTTAAACTTTAAAGGTGCACATTGTTGTACGGAAAAATAAAACAACAAAGATGGCTCTTTTTAAAACTGTAACTGTATACAGTATGTATACAGTAAAATCAGGTTAGTTGTACAGTAAGTTGCTGGTGTTGATAAGATAAGGTGTTAAAAACTAACGCTTAGATCTGCAGATCAGTCGGGGCTCGCCTGCTGCTGGCGCTACTTGCCAATGACATTCGGCGATCGGGCGAGAAACCGACGTCGCTGCTGCCGCCATGCTCGGCACCATGGCTGTGCCTGGACTCTAGGCTCAGGCCACCCAGAGAGTCCGGACTCCCTGGCCTGGTGAGGCGCTTCAGGTCGGGCTTGGAAAAGGCGCGCGCGCGGCTGGAGGCGAAGCTACAGCGGGGCTTCATGCCGACGCCACGCGCGGAGTCCGAGCCGCTGTCCGAGGCCTGGCCCTCCACCACCGTGCTGCAGGTCCACGGGGCACTGACGCGCCGCGGCTTCCGTGCCAGCGTGAAGACGGAGCACGAGGCTGCAGAGTCGGCCACCACTACGGGCAGTGTGGGGTACTCCGAGCTGGCCAGCTCCAGGTCCTCGGTGCGGGGGTGGAGGAGGTGCGGAAGGTGTTCCTCCTGTGGCTCATGCGGAGGGGACCGCGTCTCGCTGCTGGTGTTGTTGGAGTTGCTGTTGTGCTCCATGGGGCTCAGCACAACATCTTTTGGGTCTTTGGGAATGTCCACGCCGGGCTGCCCAACTGGGTTGCCCTGGATGGGCACAAAGGCAGAGGTGGCATTGAGGATGGGGTAGGTGGGCCCGTTGCCTTGCTTCTCCAGCAGCAGCGTGTACCCACTGGTTGTCGTGGGGATGGTTGCCTTGCGCCCCCCCGAGCTCATGCACACCGTGTGCACCACCGAGTTCTTTTTGGACTTGTTGCCGTAGTAGTCGTCCATTTCATCCTTGACGTTGGGGTAGTATCCCAGGATGCCCTTCTTCAGCTTCTTGTAGCCCAGGTGCATCATCTCCAGCAGGCTGAGGAAGAGTGAGACTGCGGCAATGCCCTGCATGAACACCATGAAGACGCTCTTTTCGGTGGGCCGCGACACAAAGCAGTCCACGGCGTTGGGGCAGGGCTCGCGCTCGCACTTGAACAGCGGCTTCAGGTGGAGGCCGTACAGCACGTACTGACCCGACATGAAGCCCACCTCCAGCACGGCGCGTGTGAGGATGTGGGCCACGTAGGTGCGCAGCAGCGAGCCCCGCAACGGCGCCTTGTTGAGCTTCCCCGTCTCCAGCTGACGGAGCTCGCGTTCGATCCGCTTCCGCACCTCCGTCAGCTCCACGTCGACCATCTCCAGCTCGCGGCGCAGCGCCACACGCTTGTAGTGACGCTCCTTCTCCAGCACCCGCAGCTTGTAGATGGCATGGCCCATGTAGACGAGCGAAGGTGACGAGACAAAGATGATCTGGAGGATGAGGGCAGAATAAGTATGAGCACGTACGGAGACAGATTGTCATTTTTATACTGATGTTACAGTGCTGTTGTTACAGACACAGGCGCCTTCAAAATCTGGCTTCAGAAAGTAAAAGACACACTATGTATTGATTCTACCTGTGCACAAGTTTCACCAAAGTCCTTTTATGCAAGTCCCCCCATCTTGCAATGCACTTTGGGCAGTTATCGGCCAGCTATTTTCCTATTCAAGTGAACGGGGAGGCATACAGGTTGGGGCGGGATATGTGTAGAGACTACTGCCATATTGTTTTTTACGAACTAACCCTATGCATTTCTATGGATTCTTTGAGTGCTGTGTCTCCTCATTAGAAAGTCTCTGGTTTCACTAATTACTTCATCTAATTAGTTGTGCTAATTAGAATTATGTGGTTTAATAAATGGTTTGAACAAACATATGGTTGGACTTTCAGATGCTGGAGTTTTACACCTCTAGTTATGAATGCCTAATTTTAACAGTGCTAGTGCTAGGGCCTTAGCTTCCAGGGAAGAGCCAAGCACTTTAGACATCGCAAATACACCTGACCTGCAGCACCCAGTAGCGGATGAGGGAGATGGGGAAGGCGCGGTCGTAACAGACGTTGCGGCAACCAGGCTGCTCCGTGTTGCAGATGAAGTCGGCCTGCTCGTCGTTCCACACGTCCTCTGTGGCCACCCCCAGTACCAGCATGCGGAAGATGAAGAGGATGGTCAGCCAGATCTTGCCCACCATGGTGGAGTGGATGTGCACCTCCTCCAAAATGCCCCCCAGGAAATTCCAATCTCCCATTTTCACGTGGGCATCTCTGGAAAAAAAAAAGAGAATATGCAAAGGTAAATCAGATAGACTTTTTAATCCAAATCTGACTCACAATGTCAGATTTGAGGATTGAATTTGGCGTCAATGCTACAACATAGTTGATTGGCGAAGATGAGTGAAAAATGTACGATAGAATGTGAGATTGTCTTTTTGAGAACTGTACACCACACCATAGATACAAAACCAAACTTAGTATAAAACAAGTACAGTATAGCCATATCTATTTACTATGTGTTATGGTCCCAAATACATTTTAAACAAAGTTAGACTAACCTTTCATTTCAAAAGTAGAACACATGTGGAAAGGCCTTTCAGGACAGGAGATTCATCCACTCGACGTAATCCAGAGCGCATGGTGAGCGTTACAGGAGAAATGTGCAATTCGGCGCATGTAAAAAGTCACCAGTACCAGTGATGCATGTATCACAGTTGTGTTGTGTGTCCAGAGCTACCGCGATAACAGTGTGCATCCTTGTGGGTTGGGTTTAGTCAGTTTGGACTTATAGACTGCACAGCAGAAATCAATGTGGGATTGTGTTGTCAAGGCCTTTGCCAGTGGTGCAGGCCGGCTGCATGGACTGAAGGCAGCGGCGGGTCGCAGGTCGAGAGGAAGCTCTAGTTGAGCTGACCCGATTGACCCCTGATCAGCCATGTTTACACTTGACGCAATCTGCTCTGGAATAACAGTGGCCTTTAATATGCATGCTTTAGGTAAATATAAATGTTGCTCTTATATTGCCACAATACAGTTCACAGTTGCTTAGACACTAAAATATACTGATTTAGATTTTGTGATGGGTGTTTTATATTACCTGTATGGTGTGAAGACATAAAGAATGCATCAGTAGACGTATGGTCTGAAGACATAAAGAATGCATCAGTAGATGTATGGTCTGAAGACATAAAGAATGCATCAGTAGACGTAAAAGAATAACACATCAGTTTATTTGGATTGCAAACCTGAACTGAATGTGTTAAATCTGGTTAATTGCCCTTCATGGATTTTTAAAGGGATTAATTTGGTTCGTAAACTAAATGAAATCCGAGGTCTGCCCTTTTGCCATGCTCTTGTGTGGGCGAGTGTTCTTTGCCAGCATAGTGCTGCCTACCCACCACCAGAACATGGTGACCTCACTCACACGACTCGACACCCACGCCCAACGATCAATCGGTCATGTCCGATTTCATCCATGGTTGAGTCGGTGGATCTAATTAAACCGGTCCCTGCAGCTGAAGTGTTCTCTTTCCCCATTTAGAGGAAATCAATGGCTGGGGCTTGGTGCACACACAAGCTGAACTGGTCTACAGCAACACAGAATGGCCGACGTGCCATGTTTGGACAAAGGCCCGATAGCAAGTCGAGTTCCTGCCTTGCATAATTACACCTGATGCTGTGAAATGATAATAGCATCGGTGGTTGCAGCATCTTGACCCATCACTTGCACAAGCAAGTGTCAAGAGTAAATGCCACCTACTGTCACATAGTTGCTGACAGGATATGATCTATTATGGCATGATTTTTACATTTTATACATTTTTGTTTTTTTTTTTGTTTTACAAAAGTCAGTCGCAGTGTATTAAACTATTGCGAAAAGGGAGGTTCTGTTCTGATGCTCATGGTTTTCCAAATCTAAAGGGTGCCCACTCTCCACACTAGGTGGCACTGCATTACCACCGCTGCCAACTATTCTATGCCAAGTTAACATTATTATTCTGTCCCAAGTAATATTGCAACACGCATGATAATGTAAGTAGGCCCAATTTGCTCCACACAGTGAAGATATTTTTTTTAGTTTCCCCTGTTTCACTGATTGAAATAGTATTTGTGAAACTTTAGGTTTATGAAAATACTTTTATGTTTTGTATTCTAAATGGGAAGTACAGTCATCATTAATTTGTGAACTGATCATATCTTAACTTCCAAAACTTGATGATGGATTCATGTTCTTCAACTTCCAAAACCTTCAGATCCTTATAGGTCTGTACATGAACAAACCCTGTCTTTTTTCACGCAACATGCAGAAATACATCTATGTGTGACTATGATTGTGTATCTGTGACTGCAGAGAAGGGACATTCTGATGATCTGCTGAGGAATACATTAAGTGGTACTCGGGCTCTAAAGAAGGGGGGGGGAGCCACAGGTTGTCTCACCACGCCAACCGTTCCACACCTCCCACACCCCAGCCAGTCAACCGCTAACACTCCAACACACCACCTACACGACTACACACACACACAGACACACACGCACCACCCACTCTTCTGCACAGACACATACATACACACAGAGAGGCAGACAGGCACACACACCACCCACAGTGACACACACACACACACACCTCCCCCACACACACAAATCCAGCCAAATAGATATACCGATTCCACAAGTCAGAGCTGCATACAAGTGAGCACAAACTTGTAAAATGTGGCAACGACATGCTGCCGACAGACTTGAGAGAGAACACTAAAGAGTGAGTCAAAAATAAGATCATCACATTATCAACAGGTAAATGGAGTCCTCTCTCTCTTCTCTCTCTCACACACTCAAACTCACAGTCACACACACACACACACAATGTAAACAGTGTGCTGTTTGTACATGATCCATCTCTTCCTCAGCTTGTTACTGTGCTAATTAGAGAATAATGATTTTCACTGATTGTTTCTGTGTCTTAATCCTTGTTTTCTGGTGCCTTCTATTTCGTTTCTTCAAACAGGTGATCCCAGACAAAAGATCATTATGGACAAGAGCACCAGAGTCATGTCCCATATACCACAATGCTGTTTGAACAGCAATCCCATCTCACATACTTTATCATATCATTTTATGACCTTTAAATCTTCTATTTCAATCAGATAAATGGAATGCTCAATCAGAATGACTATTTGAACATAATAATGTTCATACAAAACTAGACTGGTATACATTATCCTGTGTAATTTTAATGTAATGTGGTTTCATAAATTGGACAGCCCTGACTTTCCCTTGTTTTACAGTGGATCCAGGATGCGTGTGGACATTATTGCAATAATAAAGTGCCGTCATCTATGACATTTCCATTTTAAATTACACTTGCTTGGCTAGTATTGCTCAATCTTAAAACGGACTGGGAGCTTAAAGGACCTATACTGTACCTAGCTGTCATATTGTTGTGGCTTTCCAAAGTCTTTGTACGCATCAGTAGGGACTTGTTATCACTACAGTACTAACTTTACATTGAAGAGGTTTCTTGAATTTCCCTCACCTCTACACTCTCTGTACTCGTATAGACCTAACATATACTGGTGGCAGAGATAGCACACAGTCCAATTTCCTGTGCAGGAGTTAATAAGTCAGCAAATTGATTTTCGAATAGATGTTATCTGTCTTTAAACCCGTAAAACATCCTTTAATCTTTAAGGTGCAGTCCTTTAAACTAGTTCATTGCACTTGTTGACAAAAGAGTCCCTCAAGTTCCTCTAGCTGTCTGTTAGTGTGGCTGTGCTTTGAGGTTGTTGAGCACATCTATCCTATGGAACCTCTCACTCTCAAATCGAGGTGTGCCTCTTTAAGGCAGTTTCTCTTTACAATCCTATTGCACTGACATGTATAACTCTCAGTGAAAGACAAAAGAGTAGGTGTACCCATAGTGAGAAAGGGCCTTGATGCAGTAGTGCCATCCCTCTCCATATCTATGGCTTGACTCTGTTTGGGGTGGGGTCATTTCTCAGTCTCTCTCCCCATCTCTCTTCCTATGTCCAGTCTACTGGTCATTCTCTGGCCGCTACATCAGAAATTACAGCATACTTGTTCTAGGATCCATCTGACCACTTTGAACTACCTGCCCCTACCAGTAATTAGATGGCCCAACAGCTGTTTCTCTTCTGCCGGATGAATCTTGAACCAAGATTTATTTACTCTCTCACACAGGCCCGCCCAACAAAAATCAATGTACCGGAATTACTTCCCAACTAGAATTACTTTACTTTCCCTTTATTGAAGCACAGATATATCCACATATGAGGATTTACCAAAGATAATTACCATCATCCTGGGAGACGTTAAACGCCTAAGGGGGGAAATACAAACACCGTTTTCATAGCGACATCTTGGGCTGGGAAGATTATATTGATCACCGGATTCATCTTTGGCTAAATCAATATTGTTTCTATTGCAAATATTGCAACTGTGCATTACAGGAAAATGGGTGAAAGCAATCACACATTTTTCAAGGTTTGAAGGTTTTTGCAAAATTGAAGGTGTTTGCCAGATCCATGATAGGCTTTGGAGAGAGTGAGTCTTGCATAATACTCTGCTGGCATATCCTTGTTTCTCAGTGGCTTGCACAGCTACAGCTATCGAGCATCTTGTTGGTGATAGTATGAACGTGTCTTTATATATTGTGCACGCTCAGCAGGACGTCATTACTCATGCTTGCGTGGCCTGCTAAAAATATGTCTTCCTGTACCAAATACTCTCAAGTATGCTGCTGTAGTTGTGCAGTTTGGACTGGCTATCATTGCGGCAGTGTGCATATGCACAGTGTAAAGAAGTCAGACCACAGCAGCTACTCAGGATGCAGGTTCAAGACAGACTGGTAGGTTTTTAGCCGATAGGCTCTCAGCAGCATACAATCTAAGGGCGGACAGCTGGCAAAGCCAGTCAGTGAGTGTGCCGGCAGTCTGTCACCATGGCAGTGATGGGGGGGGGGGGGGTATAGGGAAGATGCAAGGTTGCTCCATGAGAGACGCATCTAGGAGGTTGAAGTGAAGAGTGACAATCGTGAAAATACCAATTTTTCCAAATTACATATCGGGGCCAGTGGAGAAACCATATTAACTCACAGATCTCTACATTTCGACTCTCAGTAAGGACTTTATACCAATTTAAACTGAGGGAAAGATGCCCAAAGAGCTAGGTCAATTCTGCATCATTGATTCAGGCTACCCAATGTCACCTCTCTAAGACAGAAGTTTTTCCATAACATCAGTGTTATCTATGATTTGGGTTTGGAGGCTTTGGATATCGGCTGATTCTCACACTGGAAAATGCATGTGCGTTGGCCAACACAGACAGATGCATCAGTGTGTGAGTGAACGTGAGAGCATCCCTCTCTGTGTGTGTATGAGTATGCATGTGTGTGTGTGTGTGCGCACACACACGTCAGAGGGGAAGGAAGGTATTTAAGAACCTCTCCTCCCGGTTCTCAAACGAGGTCTCTGTATCCATGCTCACGTGCCCCTGCACCCTTCTATAGCACAAGGTAAGAAACCAATTCCTCTGCATTGTCTTTTTTTTCTCTCACGCACACACACATAACACACATACCTTAACGTCCACCATATCATTTCCATAGTCTCTCTTAATGCAGATCTCTCTTGTTGAATATGGTTTTGTGTAAGACTGTAACAGGTATTACTAATGAATTTGTATTAAGGATAGTTAAGTATAATTTTGTATTGTATCTGTCTGAGATATGGTTCTGTTACAGGATTATTTATGTTGACCTGAAAATGCTTGTGTCGATTCTTCTATGTTAAATGCTATATAACTACTGACCATGTTTTATATTCAGATTAAACAAGAGAGATTTTCTTATCTTTTTCTATCTACCTATCACTTGGTTTAGAGGTATTTCTGTGGTTAAACAAGGGAAAACCTGCTTAATGTGCATGCCCCAATGTACATCTCAATGTTTTATGACTAACTGCTGTAAAGAATTGATGGTACATTTTTATTTAAATCCAGTGTCCTTAAAGCATTACTTTATTAAACACATTCATAGAGGGTTATAAGGTATGCTTAATGCCTTAAAAGCATTTGTATGTCTAACTATAGGAATGACTGCACTATTTTGTTGCTTACAGGTTTGAAACACCGTAACACTTCATGATTTCAGTCATTTATATTTCTAAATAGTAGATTTATGTTAGATTTATTATAAATGCATTATTGAAATGTATGAATGTGTTTACAATGCTTTATAGATACTGGGTGGGTTTAAGCATCTTTAAAATCATTTCATTGTCTCCTTCATTTTTTGTCTCAATCACACACACACACACGCACACACACATTAGTATAGTAGTCTATACTGATCTACTACTGGCATATTGTTTCTCTCCCTGTCTTCACACCCTCTCTCTCTCTCTCTCTCTCTCATAAATACACACACACACCTGCTCCACCTGCCCAGATGAACAGTGGGATCTGCCTGTGTGTGCTCCTGGTGACCCTGTCGGCGTCGTGCCTGCGGCGGACCTGCTGCTCTGCCCAGCGGGAGGGCTCCGCGCCCACTCTCTCACGCCACGCCCGCTCCACCGAGCCTCCCATGCCCGCCACAGATGGCACAGGTGCCAACGTCGTCGCTGCCGCCAACCTAGGCGAGCTCCTCACCAAACTCATGGCCAGGAAAGGTGACAAAGCATTCAAGACATCTAATAATGCCTTTATTCATAAATTATTTCATTTAAATTATTATATATTTATTAATTAACTTAATCATGATTAGCTTTTAGTAGGCCTTTTAATTGATAGATTTAAAGATTTAAATATTGTTCCTGTGCACATATTGTTGTTTTACTCTAGTTCATGCTCACACAGGGGACGCATGCATTGAATACGGTGCCGCCTTCCACAATTGATATAGATTACTTTAATAGCTGCATTACTCGTAATAACTCGTCATGTTGTTCATTGTCATCACTATCATAAGCAACTCGATCATAGGCCTACAGCATGCTTTTTTAATCGAAGCTGTCTGTAGATTTCACTTACACAGATATTTCCCGCCACTAATTGGCAGTCTATCAGATGCACATTGTTTCTGAAAGGTGCTATCTGGCACACACACATCCACCAAATGGTCTTTTTCTCTCCTGCTCTCTGGTGCTCTGTCCATATTCCTCTCCTCTTTTTCACACTTCCCCTCTTATTCTCTCTCTCTCTCTCTCATTGGATCTGCCTCTCTCCTGTGTGCTGTCTCCTCTGTGTGCTGTCTCCTCTGTGTCTGTTTCTTCTTGTCTCTCCCTATCTGTGTGCTTGGCACAGGGAATCTCTATCACATTCTGCCTTGTAGCCTATATGGCCCCCTAATTAATCACCTCCTCGCATTATAGGATGAGATCTGTTGGCAGTGGCTTTGTGTTGGCATTGGCCATGTAGACAAGGAGTCTCAGTCTATCAGCTGTGCTGCTCCCACAGAATAAAACTGATCTACATACTGTACATCCTGAAAATCTTTTCTTTCTTTCTTTCTTTCTTTCTTTCTCATTCTTTCCATCATTGTTCCCCCTCTTTTTAACATCTTCTCTCCCATTATTCTTATCCTTATTTATTTCTCTTTAAATTCTCTCTTCTTAACTCTCTCTCTCTCACCTCTTCAGCTTTGCTTCGTAAGAACTCGTTGTCGAAATCGAGAGCAAGTGGCCTAAGCAACAATCACCAGATAAAGGACAGAGACTACCTGGGCTGGATGGACTTTGGTCGCCGTAGCGCAGAGGAGTACGACTACTCCTCATGAAAGACTGTGGAAATGCCCAGAATGAAAACATTAAGCCAATTCAAGAATATCCGACACACAGATCTCAGCCCCGTTCATTCCAAAATCCACTGCACAGGCAGTGTTTAGCAGTGCAGTAAACCATATACTTTTACCATTATCTTTCTGTGTTTGATGCATATTTGTCTGTAGAGCTGTCTACAGAAGCCAGTGCAGTTCTGGATGTGCTCTGATTCTTTGTAATGATGATACCTACTGTACTGCATATTATGAATACTATTATGAATAACATTAATGTATGACATCATTTAAGATGAGGAAAATAAAATAAGGGTTGACTGAAAGTATGATCCCAGCATAACGATTCATTTACCCTGAGAAAGTATTTGGTTTATCTTAATAAAGCTACACAGAATTCAGTTTTGGCCTTAAACCTTGTGGACTGGTGTCTCCTTCATGCAATCTCACTTTGATAATCCTCTGGCAGAAGCACAACATATTACAAGTCATTAAATAGCAAATCGCTAGCCATAGTCACAGTATTGTTGTCTTAGGAACAGTAGATAAAGCCAAAGTACTGTATGGGTGGAATCATTTAAATATTGACACAGTGCTACTGTGTTATATCAACAGTTTTGTGCTGAATGTTTTGACATTCTAGAGCTAATTTACCAGTACCAGGGGTTGGTAAACCGTGTTTGTCCTTTTGGACAAGAAGTAGGCTACGCTTTAATTCAGATACTCTAGTGTTGGTACTGATGAATGACAGCCACAGAAGCCAAAAAGTGCTGTGCAAGGGGCTTTATACAAATAGTACATGCATGCATCTTTTCATATGTGAAATGTGTGTACATAAGTATATCAACCCGTTTTTTATTCAGGGAGAAATTGACTGAGCATCAAGCTCTTTCACAGCAATGCCCTGAGTTACAAAACAACAAAAATCAAATAATAATAAATAGAAAGAAAAAGGGAATGTATAAATAATAATAATAATAATAATGATGTAAAAGGTCTAAAATATCAGTCAAAGCAAGAACATTGTGCAACAGCCAAATCGTCAATCATACCCTTGAATTGGTCTAGTGACACAAACCTATCTAATTTCAATGACTCTTGCAATTTGTTCCATTTATTAGATGCAAAAAATGTAAAAGCTAATTTACCAAATTCAGATTTAATTTGAGGAGTTTGAAGAGATAAAACCCTGTGAGCGTGTATTGTGGCAGATTGATTTTATGTTCAGAAGATAAGTTAGGTAAAAAGGTAACTTTGCCAGTAATGCCTGTCAGGATTGTGCAGGAGGACCCAAGTGCAAGACTCAACCAGGCAGACTTACAGACAAAACAGAATTTATTTTAAACACACATTTCATTTAAAGAATTTCTTACTTACATACAGGACTTTGACTAGACAAACAGAGAGATGATCCAACAAGGAACAGAGAAACAGGAGGGTAGAAACACACATACCAATTAACAGAAAGACAGAGGACTGGACGAAACCAACGAGACAACAGGGAACAGGTGAGGAGGCAGAAATGGAGGGAAAACAAACAAGACAGGAAGCACAGACCAAATAAGGAGATGGGGTGGAGACAAAGACAGGTGACAGGCAGGTAAACACAAAGCACATGGGGAACAGGCAAAAACAAACACAGGACAATACACAAAATGGCCACCAGGGTGGCACAAACTCAACGGTCCGGGCCAGATCCTGACAGTAGCCCCCCCTCTACGGACGCCTCCTGGCGTCCCCTGAAAAGTCCAACCAGCGTGGGCGGAGGGGGCCTGGACGGAGTGACTGGTCCGACAGACCGTAAACAGGGGGCAGACTCAGACGGGGCAGACTCAGAGGGCTTGGGCAGGGAACAAGCAGACAAAGACTGGACAGACTCAGGCAGGACGACAGACTCAGGCACAGGGGCAGGGGAAGGGACAGGAACAAAGACAGTGACATTGACTGGGATGGTGACTGGGACAGTAACAGGGACGGTGACTGGAATGGTGACTAGGATGGTGACTGGGACAGAGACACAGACAGAGACAGAGACGGGCACGGTGACTGGCACAGAGACGGGGATGGTGACTGGCACAAAGACGGGGACAGGGACAGACCACTCAGGAGAGAGGAACAGAGAAGGGCTCGGGCAGAGGCGGGGCCAGCTCGGGCAGGGGCGGGGCCGGAGAGTCAGAGGGAGGCGGATCCGGCTCGGGCAGAAGTGGGGCTGGACAGACAGGCAGAGGCTGGGCTGCTGGCGCGGCGTCGGGAGACTCGGCTGCCGACTGGGCTGCAGGCGTGGCGTCGGGCAACTGGGCTGCGGGCACAGGAGCGGACTGGGCTGCGGGCACAGGAGCGGACTGGGCTGCGGGCACAGGAGCGGACTCGGCTGCGGGCACAGGAGCGGGCACCTCTGGGCTGGGCACAGGAGCGGATTCGGCTGCAGGCACAGGAGCGGGCGCCTCTGGGCTGGGCACAGGAGGCATGGTGTCGGATGACCGGATTGGCTGACGCTTGGCACGTCTCCTCCTGGAGGGAGCCTGAGGGACCTGGATGAGTTCTGGGGGGAACTGGAACTCCTCAGGCTGGGGTTCTGGACCTGAACCGCCGGCTGAAGGCGCAGCACGCCCACCCTAAGCCCCTGGCAATGAGCTGGAGGGGCAGGGTCAGGCGGGAGACTAGCCTAGCAGCCTCAAAAACTGGGTTACTGGAGGGACCAAGGAGGGACTGAAGGCTCTTACCCAGACCTGAAAGCTGGTCGGCCAGGGTAACCATTCCTGGAACCTTCAGTAGCCAGGGCCTTGAGGAAATAGTCCTCTCCATCAAGGTAATGATAGCATGCCGGCGCTCCAAGTCAGTGGACTTCACTAGCTCAGAGTTGAGCCTGCTGAGAGTGTAATCCACTTGACTCAGCTCCTCCATTGGGAAATCAGAGTTTGCTGGGTCCATTTGAGGTCGGATCGTACTGTCAGGATTGTGCAGGAGGACCCAAATGCAAGACTCAACCAGGCAGACAAAACAGAATTTATTTTAAACACGAACTTTACATTTAAACAGGGCTCTACACTAACATTTTTTTTCAGGAGCACTTGTGCGCCCAAGTTAAAAAAAAATAGGAGCACAGACAAAAATTTGGGCGCAGTCAGTTCTGTACTTAACTTACACATAATCTAACATTATACTGCAGCTAACAGTTAAACATGCCAGTGCACCAATTGCTAATATTAAGAATGACTGACAACATTTAGGCTACAGAAAACAGGATTTTAAAGATCAGTGCCTACTTTATTTTCAGTCTGTTCTATTTTCCTACATTTTGTTAATGTAAAATAATATAATACATTGGCATATTTGCATTTAGCCTGTATATCAAGTATCCTGCCAAATGTAGGCTAATTTATTTATTTGTGAATCCATCTATAGCTTAATCAAATATGCCCATGGTGACCTATCTGACTGCATACTGCCTAACACTACTACTAAAACAGTCCATTTTCTCTTCCACAAAACCCAACATAGGCTAATCAAGGATATATGTTTTATACTTTTAGTTTTTATTTGAAATATCTGCATTAATGGGGGCAGTAGGCAAACGTTAGGCCTACTTTCGTTTTGCACTTCAGCTTGTATTCGGTGTAAACAAACAAGCATGCGTGGAAGCCTGGAGTTGTCAGTAGCGTTCTACCTTTGAATAAAATGGGAGTATTACGGGAGGCTACTTTTGTGCCGGTTCGCTACAGCTAGGCCTATAGTTTGCATATTGCAGCCAATACGTCAACTGGGCTAAAAGGCATGTTAGGTTACCTTTCCTTCTCTCACTGCATTCTCAGAATCTCATCCTATTCCTCCTATATCCAATGAATTCGGTGGATAGAAGAACTAATTTCTTCAATCTTTGCATCTTGGCTGGCTAGTCTAACTTTCCGCTTTTTCTGCGCGCTCTTGGATTTGATAGAAGCGACTACTAGCGAGTCACAACGCGAAACTGCTAACGTTGATGGGAGGTGTAGTTTGTATGCTGCATTCGCGACGTGATTCTATGGTTTGCACCAGTAATGTTTCTCGATGTTGCGGTGTATTTTGCAGACAAACATTGACATGGTTAGAAGTCATTCGCACCAGTGCGCCTAAATATTTTTTTGCATTCGCACGGCATCATTTTTCTCGCATGTGCGAGTGAAATGGACGCACTGTAGAGCCCTGTTTAAAGAATTTCTTACTTACATACAGGACTTTGACTAGACAAACAGAGAGACGATCCGACAAAGAACAGAGAAACAGGAGGGTAGAAATACACATACCAATTAACAGAAAGACAGAGGACTGGACGAAACCAACGAGACAATAACAGGGAACAGGTGAGGAGGCAGAAATGGAGGGAAAACAAACAAGACAGGAAGCACAGACCAAATAAGGAGATGGGGTGGAGACAAAGACAGGTGACAGGCAGGTAAACACAAATCACATGGGGAACAGGCAAAAACAAACACAGGACAATACACAAAATGGCCACCAGTGGGGTGTACTACGAATCTCGATTAGTGAGTTAGCGAGGTATGTTGCGCTCAAAGCCAGGCTATGCTGTGACACGAAAGTGGATCTGTTTTAGTGTCGCTATATCACCATGGTATCTTATGCTGTCAACCAAACCTGGTCGGGAGGAGGTTATGTGCTAAGTTATAGCTTAAATCGTGTAACTGACCAATCAATTGTCTTAAAAACGAAGTTATCTCACGCGTAGGATTCTGTCATATCTTACAGGTGGAGCTCCGCCTCTACTAACATTTTGGATCTCGAATGCAATTTAATAGTGCTGTGCGTGCAAATATCACACTATGGACGTGCATACCATACAACAACTGATGACCATTGATTTATTTGATGTTATAGGTTAGACACAAAAAATGACCGTAGTGTAGATTAAGCCAACGCTCATGAATGCGGAAGTAATTGTTTTTAAATAGAGGCGGTCTTGTGCGTCTCCACATTTCACGATTGGCCAGCGTCATCCCAACACCGAGAACGTGCACACATCTGAGCTGAAAGCCTAGTTTGACAAATATATCACATAACTGTTATCGTAGTATCACTTAATGTATACCCCCGAGTCAAGGCTTTGTCAAGCCTCGCTATGTCTACATAGCCTAGATATGTCTAACGTGCTTCGTAGTATACCCCACAGGGTGGCACAAACTCAATGGTCCGGGCCAGATCCTGACAATGCCTTATAAACAAAAAGGAGGCAGTGCCTTTCCCTCCTGTCATAGAGGGAAGACCATCCTACATTTTGGTATAATTTACAGTGATGAGTTTTAAACCCATCTCGAGTTATAAAACGTAGTGAACTGTGGTAAACTGCATCAAGTGATTTCAGAGTGGAAAGGGCTGCATGCATATACACAATGTCACCATAGTCTAGGACTGCCATTATAGTTGCTTGAATAATGGTCATTCTGCTTTCTAAAGTGAAGCAAGACCTAATCCTGTAAAGTGCACCTAATTTAAGTTTTACCTTTTTTGTGAGATCAAGCACATGTGTTCTAAATGATAGTTTGTTATCTAGCCAAATGCCCAGATATTTGTATTGAGAAACTTGCTCAATTTGTGCCCCATTTAGGGAACAAATGTTATAGGCATCAAGGTCACACTTTTTCTCGATCTAGCAAAGATCATATATTTTGTTTTTGCTTCATTTAGAACCAGTTTAAGATCTTGCAAGGATTTCTGCACACAATCAAATGCATATTGAAGATATGACACTGCTTGCTCTACAGATGGTGCATAGGCATAAAGGATTGTGTCATCTGCATAGAACTTTATGCAACTTTATGCAATTGTGTCATCTACAACTTTATGCAATTGTGTCATCTACATAGAACTTTACAATTTTCTATTGAAGCACAGATGTCATTGATATACAATGTAAACAATAGTGGTCCCAAAATTGAGCCCTGTGGAACACCATTATTTAGTCCCAATGGCTCTGAGGTTGATCCTGTCACATCTACCCACTGTGTTCTATTAGAGAGGTAGTTTTGAAACCATTTAAAGGAAACTTCATCTAGACCAAAAGAGGTTAGTTTTTCAAGAAGTAACCTGTGATTAACAGTGTCAAAAGCCTTTGACAAGTCAATAAACAAAGCTGCACAATGTTTCTTACTGCCAACAATAGTAGCTATCATTTACTACAGCAGTTGCTGCTGTAATTGTGCTGTGGCCAGCTCTGAACCCAGATTGATAAGGACTTAATATAGAATATGATGACAAAAAGGAACAAAGCTGTTCATTTACAAAGGATTCTAACATCTTAGCTAAACATGGAAGCTTGGAGATTGGCCTGTAGTTATTCAAATCACTTGGGTCTCCTTTATGTAAAGGGGTGACTAGGGCTGATTTCCAGACTTCTGGAATAGAGCCAGAGCAGAATGTTAAATTAAAAATGTGAGTTAAAGGTTCAGCAATGACAGGGGCTGCAATCTTTAAGAGATGTGGGTCTAACTGATCTGCACCCAGAGAGCTTTTCATACACTTGAAATTACACAGTCCATAGAGAACCTCAGATTGGTTTACTGGTCTAAATGAGAAGGAAGGGTTATTAGGCCTATTTGAAAATAAAATCCTCTCTTCTTCAGGACTAATGACACTGAAATGGACTGTACTGGAGTACATCTAATATAAGTCATCAGTTTACACACTGATTTCCACACATCAGTACTTACTTTTATACTTACAGTGTTCTAATAGATACTCACTCTTGAAGGCATAAGCATCATCACTGACAGACTTTTATTGAAAAAAACTTTTAAATGACTTTTATTGCATACAGTGAATGAAAATCAGTGTAAAGGATCTTCCTGAGGAGAAAAAAATGAAATGACTCCATTCAACAGACAGCACCTGATGTTGGTGTCACGGCGTGTAGTATGTTGGAGCTCAGGTGTGGTCCTGATCAGGTATCCATCCAATAGATACGCACCAACTCGGGGTTGGATCTGTCTAAGGTTTGGCTGCTACATAGGAAATGTACATAAACAAACAAACATTCAAACAACATTTGCTATCCACACAATGGACAGCAAAAAGTGCACATCCTAAATGTAGTTGGAAATGTCACCAAAAATGTTTCACGCATTTTTTAAACAGTATTCATGAATATATAAGCAGAAAAATGACCATCTCAAAAGAGAACACTCAGGCACAGACATCTTCTTCTGATTATCAGGATTGAAAGTTCATCTCTGTGATACACTGTAGGAGCAGGAATTAGCATTAGTCACGAAGCCAGCGGAGCAATTAAACTCTCTCCAGGGTCCAGTCCCAAGCAGATGTTTCGAAATTCAGAAACTCTGTCCTTCTCCTGGAATATTTTAGGTCATCAAAAGGCCTGCCATATCCCCTCAGTAATGAGGAGTCTGCACTGCTTTCCATTCATTTCCATACAATTTAAAGAACTCTCAGCTCTCAGTCTCTCAGAGATTTAAATAGTTTCAGGCCACATGCAGCTCTGTACATGTTTTCTGAATTAATCTATCCTATATTTCAATTTAATATCTCCAAGTGGAGTTGTGAGTGCGGTGTTTAGAGAACTCATTGAATATTTGTGTTGAGGTGGATTTGAAGTGATGTGTTGGGTTGCTCATAGGACTTCCATTTCTATTCTTAAACTTCCACAAGACACATCTATCTTGGGCTACAGTTTCCTCTACAGAGAAATACTTGAACAAAGTCTGGGTGGATAATAAGACGTCTGAAATGCAAGGCATGTTTGGGAGGTATGAAAGGTCAGCTGGAGGTTAAATTCACTAAAGGGCTTGCTTGGGAATGGCAGACCCACTCCGACCCACGTTTTTATTACAAACTTTCCTCAGCTACATGTAAGCAAATGGACCATAACCATATGGAGTATGAACAAAGACCATCATGGAGACAGCGGAACTAGAATGGCTGATAAAAAGAACATTTCCTCTGACACTATAGTAACAGAGCTCAACACGCAAGGAGAGAGATGACAACATGGCAGACTGGCATGATTACATGGTTAATGCAACAGTTCCGTACATGAAACGTCGTACATATCACTGAAATGAAATATTCTGAACAGTGTGTAGCCTTTTAGCTCTACGTGTAGTATGTCATATGTAAAAATAATGAGACCAAATAACAAATAATGAACAATATATAATCATCCATAATAATCCATCTCTGTAGTTTGGGCTATGAGGTAGATCCCATGACTTGTAATGTTGACCTTTTCCACCCCCACATTCATTTCCAATTAAGAAACATTATTTTAAAACCCATCTGGTACCTAATTGGTTTTAATATATTCACATACTGTATTATAGGAAAACTACTGCATGTATATCGAGGTACTGATTACTGATCAGATGACCTCATGGATGTACATTTGAGATAAAACTATCTACAACTACAACTACTATCATTTGTAAAATATGTACATTCTTAAGACAAAAGGGGTTCTTCAGTGAGGGCTCACAAGCTTCTGATCATTATTTTAAAGGACACTCTGGGAACAATTATGGTCTGTCATCTTTGTAGATGTTCAGCCTTAAAGAAGTCGCTTTGACTGACAAATAATTCCATCTATAAATCTCTATCCTTTAAAACCTTGGAGGTTTATGGAATTGTACACACAAAGGCTTGATAACACCATGATTTTGTTTACAAATGATGCCTTTTCTCATTGGACTTGTCAAGCATTAATTAGCCTAATTAATATATCAGTTTAAGCTGAAGCTAGTTGGTAAAACACAGTTCAGACCTGTAATGAATATCCCAGCTATTTCCTTAGATAATCCACATTAGATAATCCTATTTTTTGGCTTTCTCTTTGAAATACCCTGTTCTGTTCAATTAATTAATTCATCCATTTGTTCCATCCATCTCTTCACTCACTCACTCATTCGATCATTTCTTCATTAATCTGTGGTCATCATATATAAACGTATGGAGGAGAAGGTCCATCTTATATTTTACATCTATTTAGAGCATGAACTACCTGTATATTAAGCACTTGCTACATACTTACACAACTAACGATAACAGCATGGGGACTGTGTCTGATATGTGTGTATTTACATGTTTATAGAATGACTGTGAGGATTTTGAGATGTGACAGACAATGTATGATTGTGTACGATACATCTATAAATGGATCTTGATTTTTTTACGCTGCTGTCAATAGCAGAAATCTATTATAGCTTTTTAAAAGACAATTTGACGATGAGAAACAATAATAATCTCTCTCATATTTTAATACTTCAAATCTTGAGGCTGCTATATCCCTATGCTTTGCTACATGCCATGTTACATATTTGTGTGTGAGCAAAAAGCATTTTGGTTTGAAGTGATGACATGTATGTACAGTAAGAGCATATAGCAGTGTAAGCAGTGTGAAAGTGTGCGTACTTCTCACAATAAACTTTGAGGCTATTGGGTTATTTTAGTATTTCAGGTGGTTGTGATGATGTTGGATGCAATTACTAAACAAGGTTGATTGTATACAACAGTGGTTCTCAAACGTTGGCGTTGGGAATTTTTTCTGACCCCATCAACCCGTCAACATGGTCATGTTAATTTAAAAAAAAATGTTTTTTTTTTGCATTTTGGTTCCATGTTACATTTCCCGTCTCGGTCCGCTGGATCGGATGTTGTTTTAATTCATATGTTGTGTATTAATGTGGATGTTTGTTTATGACATAAACAATATGTTCATATGTTTGTGGCTATTTTGTTTTGAATCTATGATGTTCCTTTTCAAAAAAGAAAGGCATTATTAAAAATAGGCACACAAAAAACAAATTTCCTCCTGTTCATCACGCCCCACCTGTCAAGTCTCTATTCCCCACTAGTGGGGCCCGCCCCACACTTTGAGAACCACTGCTATACAAGAGGGTTTTGAACAGAAAAGTGTGTTTGCATTTCTGTATGAGTGTTTTGCTATACAATCTGAGAGTTGCACCATTGACACCACTGTGAACAAATGCACATCTCCTGGCTTTGTCTAGCTGTATGTTATTGTACAATACAGGACTTTGTGTTACTTCAGCACATTGTGTGTAAATTGTGTGGTAACTATTCTCATTCTGTACAGCAGCAGTTTGAGTGTGTGTTATGTGCCACATACATGTGTTTACTTATTTACATAACCATGTGTGAGTCATGTATAATTGTTCTGTACACGTTTTGTAGGCTGTGGGTAAGTTGTACAGTATAGTGGTTCATACAGGACTTTATGGAAACCTCTGGACAGGAATTTACACTCATCAGCCACTTTATTAGGTACACTTACTAGCACCAGGTTAAATGCTCTTATGCCTTCAGAACTGCTTTCTTTTGTGCCACAGACAGATTCAACATGGTGCTGGAAACATTCCTCAGAGATCTTGGTCTAAATTGACATGATAGCATCACACAGTTGCTGCAGATTTGTCAGCTGCACATCCATGATGTGGATCTCCTGTTCCAACACATCCCAAAGGGGCTCTATGGGACTGAGATCTGGTGACTGTGGAGGCCATTTGAGTGGTGACTGTGGAGGCCCCCAACATTGTCTTCAAGGCAGCGCTGCCTGGAAGGCACTAGGGTTAGGCATGGGTTAAGGTTAGGGTTAGGGTTAGGGTTGGGGTTAGGTTTAGGGTTAGGCATGGGTTAAGGTTAGGGTTAGGCATGGGTTAAGGTTAGGGTTAGGGTTGGGGTAGGTTTAGGATTAGGTGCCTTTAAATCAGTGGTGGCAGCGCTGCCTGGAAGACAACATTGGGGGCATAAAACACCAATCCTGCCTTATCCTGCTGATTGTAGCCATCAGAGGATGGGTAGGCTACACTGCGGTCATAAAGGGATGGACATGGTCACTAACAATCAGGTAAGTTGTGGCATTATTAGTTTCTGAAATACTCAGATCAGCCCATCTGGCACCAACAACTACGCCACATTCAACACTCAACTTCACTTAAATCACCTTCCTTCCCTATTCTGAAGCTTGAACTTCAACATGCCTAAATGCATTGAGTTTCTGCCATTTTATTGGCTGTTTAGATATTTGTGTTAATGAGCAGTTGAACAGATGTACCTAATGAAGTGGCCGGTGAGTGTATACAGTGTGTATAGGCTTTATAAAGGTTGTTCAGTACAGGACTTTATGTATAGGCTTTATGAGAGTATTGTGTGCATGGGTTCGGGTATAAGCTTCCTACTGTATATTCTGCACAGGGCTATGAGTAGCTTGTATGCATGCTGTGTTGGGCGTGTATTTATTTATTTACTTTAAGTAAAGTCCAGGTTAAAGTTAGTTAAAGTTGACTGCCATTTAGCAGACACTTTTATCCAAAGCCACACAGACACGCAAGGGCAAGAATCAAACCCGGGTTGACCAATTGTCAGTGGGTGACATTACCACTGCTTAACCACGCCTGCATGTGCTGTTTCTATCTATTTACTTTAAGTAAAGTCTGTGTGGATGAGTTGTTCATATTTATTTACTTCAAGTAAAGTCTGTGTGGATGAGTTGTTTATATTTACTTTAGGCAAAATCAGTGTAGACGAGTTGTTCATATTTATTTACTTTCGGTAAAGTCCTTGCGTTGTTGTTGTTGTTGTTGTTGTTGTTTACTTGTTTACTTTAAGCTGGTCTGTTTGGGTAGTTTGGGCTCCAGCAGCATCTCCTCGTCGTCCTGGGGCCCTGGGCCCTTCATGGCCATGCTGGCCCCCACCATCACAGGATAGCTGCGGTTCCTCCGCATCCCCTCGTTCAGGGAGAAAGGCGAGCCGGGCCTCCGCAGCCCACCGAGGGCCCCCAGGATGGGCGCGTGGCCCCTGGGCTGCCCCCTGCCGGGGCTGGCCAGGCCCAGGCGCTTCAGCTTGTCCACCAGGTTGAGATTGTACACACTGACGTCTGTCTGGCTCTCGCAGTCGCGCGCCTGCTGCGCCGCCCCTCCTCCTCCTCCTCCTCCTCCTCCGCCCCCGGCGGCCGCCACCTCCATGAGGATGGATCGCGCCGGACGCGAGGCCAGGAAGTTCTCGTTGGACGGGCTTTTGAATGAGAAGTCGTCGTCCTGCTCCGCCAGCGAGCTGGGGCTCTGCGTGCCGTGGACAGGCGAGTTGGGCGGGGTGGACGGCCTCTGGGGGTACGTGGATGTGCGCGGGGCCACGGTCGTGCTGAAGAGGACCCCCCCTCCTCCTCCTCCTCCTCCGGGAGCCACACTGCTGCGGTCCCAGCTCTGGTGCTGGTAGACGGCTGCGGAGATCCCCCGCTCCTGCAGGAGGCGCACTAGCCCCAGCGAGGTGCTGAAGGTCTTGGTGGAGTCGCGCAGGTTGGTGAAGGACTGTGACTGCGCGAGGCTCATGCGGCGTGGCGTGCAGGGCGTGACCGCCGGGGTGGAGCGCAGGCTGCTGGACGGCCCACAGGAGGAAGTGGGGCCGGGATTCAAACTGTGAAAGGGTCAATAAAGGTCATCACCTCCAAGAGGCATTCACATGGAGCTAACGCAACACAGCAATGACCAATAAGCTTTCTATGATTATAGAACACTCTGGAGACTTGCAACAAGGTTATGGAATGCTATTGGAGCTGTTATTGAGGTATGTGTGTGTGTGTGTGTGTGTGTGTGTGTGTATGTCTGTGTGTGTGTGTGTGTGTCTGTGTGTGTGTGTGTGTGTGTGTGTGTGTCTGTCTGTGTGTCTGTCTGTGTGTGTGTACCTTGGTGTGACTCTCGTCAGCTCGTCAGACGGGTGAAGAATCCGACAGGTTGTGAAGGTGTAGGTGGAACTGGTGTGCGCCATGCACTTGCCAGGATAATACACTGCAAAACACACACACACACACACACACACACACACACACACACACACACACACACACACATATTTACACATTAATTACTCATTATTTATACATTAATGCAGATAGAGAGAAGACTAGAAAAGCTGACCACATCTACTTCTCCTGTTTCATCAGCTCAGAAATTTGTTTACTTTTTTTAAACAAATTCTAGGATGTTATTGTTCATTGCTTTGATGTATCATTGCATGAATCATTCATTGTTGTGCATATCATTTCACTGTTTCATTTGCTTAGATGTTTCAAAAGAAACATCTACAAGAAATATTATTGTTGGTCTCTTTTTCAGGCTGTTTCATCAAAGAAATTATAGACTGTCTGTATTCAGAAAGTTTTACTTCCAGAAAGTACATGATCGGAATCAGGAAAATTAGATATGTCATTATTTTGTTGAGAGAGAGAGAGAGAAATAGAAAAATGTTTGACATATTAGACATTTATAGATACAGCTTTGGCGCCATCTTGTGGTAGAAATTCTGCATCTGGAATTGCAGAATTGATGTAATGGGTCTAGACAAGTTGTTATAAAAGTATGGATAAATGGCTTTAAATTAAATCTAATTGAGAAATTGAATTGAGTTTAGTTGGAGCTGAGAAGTCATGATAAGTGGCCATGTAAGCAAATTAAATCAAAATTGAACTTTCCTGTACAGAGTTTTACCTGAAAAATCAGGATGAGTAGCCAAGTAGAAGTGGATTAGATTAGTTGAAATGAGTTTTACCTGAGAAGTGGTAGGGAATGAAATCAGTGTAAATGAGTTTTACCTGAGAAGTCTGTGTTGAGGGCCTGTCCAGTGCTCAGGCAGGGGGAGGGGGACGCTGTGGAGATGACATGGGTCTGGACGGGGTTGGGGTTGGGGTTGGGCGTGGACGTGGTCGGAAGGTTCTGGAAGTACTGCTCCCCAGGCTCGTCCTCCTCAAAGTCGCTGTAGTGGCACACCTCCTCGAGGTCCAGGTTCAGCGGCCGGAAGCCCTTGGTGACCACGCCCGGCCGGGCGTCCAGGATTCCGCCCAGGTTAGGCTGTGCCAGCTGCTGCCATTGCTGCAGGGTGATTGAGCCTGAGGGTCAGAGGGGCACACAAACGGCAGAGAGAGCCGGTTATGACATTCATCACCTACACACATGAAGCTGCTTATGATGATGTCACTAGTGTGCATAGCAGTCATAAACACAGGCTAATTTGAAGAATCTGATTCATGAAACATATTTTGTTTTCTTTTGTTAAAAATCGAAACATGTCTAAGTATTAGATTCTTCAAAATAGCCTCCATCTACCTTCATGACTACTTTGTACACTGTTGGCATCATCATAACCAGTTTCATGAAACCAACAAACTACATACGATATAGAAACACCACTAGCACTGTCAGTGGCAAACTATTGAGCGGAAAGCTAGATTAGACACAAGTGACTACCTTCACCTCCATCTCCTTCTACCACTATCTCCTTTCACACACTTGACTAGTAGTTATACCCCTGCACTGCAAGAGCACTGCAGTATTTATTGTTACCTAAGGTCTCCTCTACATAGTAGTATTTATTGTTACCAACAGTAAGGTCTCCTCTGCATAGTAGTATTTATTGTTACCTAAAGTCTCCTCTGCATAGTAGTATTTATTGTTACCTACAGTAAGGTCTCCTCTGCATAGTAGTATTTATTGTTACCTACAGTAAGGTCTCCTTAAATGTAAATGTATAAGTTGTTGCAGCCTGAGAGGTCATCAGGCCTGGTGCTTGGTTGTGTGGTGTTTATGAGTTTGACCTTGGGGACCTCTTGGGGAGGTCGGAGGTCAAACTCACCTCCTGCTCTTACAGAGCCTACAGAAATGGTTTAGAAAACTAGAAATAGGCATGTTCCATAATCAAGCATGTAGGACTGACTACATGCTGATTGTATTATACTGAAATTACATATATAAGTATATATACTCTTTTGATCCTGTGAGGGAAATTTGGTCTCTGCATTTATCCCAATCCGTGAATTAGTGAAATGCAGTGAGCTGCCTGCAACAACAGCGGCGCTCGGGGAGCAGTGAGGGGTTAGGTGCCTTGCTCAAGGGCGCTTCAGCCGTGGCCTACTGGTCAGGGTTCGAACCGGCAACCCTCCGGTTACAAGTCTGAAGCGCTAACCAGTAGGCCACGGCTGCCCCTCAAACATCTCAGTCATTATGTGTTTTTACATATTCCTGTGTCTATCACGAGAACAACATGATCGTAAAAACACATAGAAATACAACTAAATTACAGTAACAAATGATAAAATAGAAAATTATATGAGAAATGGGAAATGAAGGAAAATGATAAAAAATGAAGAAGAAATAATTTTATTGACAATGAATGACACTGTAAACATGAGATGAAAAAATTATGACAATGAAAGTCAAATGACGATCAAAGTAAACCAGAATGTTGCACACAAATAAAACCAGAAACACAGAAATGGATGGAGACAATGGATGAATGTTAAAAAGCATGTAGGGAAATATAAAGAGAATACATTTTCTACATATATATATATAGGTTATATATTCAGGCACTACTGAACTCATGGAAAAATAAAATCTGACAGGCACTACCTTTTTACTGACTTACTACTCGTGAAATTAACTATTAATTATTAATTCATTTTTTATCTTTTATCTGCATTACTCTCCACAGCAGTAAACAAGACAGTCGGCTTTGTAAGATTTGCATGCACGCGCGTGTGTGTGTGTGTGTGTGTGTGTGTGTGTGTGTGTGTGTGTGTGTGTGTGTGTGTGTGTGTGTGAGTGCGTGTGTGTGTGTGTGTGTGTGTGTGCATGTGTCTTTTAAGGCATCTCCAGCCACCTGCGAGCCTGCTTGTGTGTGAAGTTTGTGTGTTTGCCGTGGTGCATAACCGACCAGAGAGAGTTGAAGAGCATGAAGGAGGGGGGCCGCTTGTGTGTGCGGTGCGGGGGACGCCTCGGGGACCTCTGGCGAGGTCGGAGGTCAAACCTCACCTCCTGCTCTTGGGGAGCCTTCCGAAATGGTTTAGCACTGGGGGTCATGCAAGGGCTTGTGTTGGTACTGGCGTTAGGGTTAAGATACGTACTCCTCCTGGTGTTGGGTTTATCGTTAGTGCTGGGGTTAAGGTTAGGGGTAGGATTGGGGTTAGGGTAAGGGTCATCTCCTATGGGCTTGACCATTTGGAACTTGTCAGGCAGGTAAGGGTTAAGATTGAGATTAGGGTTAGAGTTAGGGTTAGGGTAGGGGTCACTTTCTAAGGGCTTGACGATCTGAAGCTTGTCTGGCAGGCAGGGGTGAAGGTCAGGGTTAAGGTCAGGATTAAGGTCACCTTCTAAAGGCTTGACGATCTGAAGCTTGTCAGGCAGGTAGGGGCGGCTGGCCCAGGACAGGTGTGAGCCGAGGGACATGATGCTGTCGCTGTGGACGAGGCCGCTGACGTAGTGAGGACCGTCGTGCGGGTAGAGGCCGCTCTCGCGCTCCTCCTCGAAGAAGCGCCGTTCGCTCAGGCAGTTCTGCCGCCTCAGGGACAGCCGGCGCAACGCCAGCTTCAGGTCCTCAGAGCTTGTGCGCTTCTTAGGGGTGTCCATACCACTGCCCGAATAAATAAACACAACATATATTAATTAGAAAGAATTTAAATTGGAGAGTTCAAATACCACAGTATTCAAATACAGGCTGAAATTTCAACACTGGTAGAAGACATTACTATCAGATTATGAATCTATCAGTGTTCCACTGAGGTAAGCTGTTTTGTATTTCACTAACTCTAAAATGTTAAAATAAGTGATATCCCCGCACTGGAGTGCTTTTTACTCACTTTACTTACTTTAATAATCACTTCTAACTTTATCAAAGATTTTTTTATTTTTAAGATGTTCATTTAAAAATATATATTTAAGGCAGAGAACAGGAAACAGACTCAACCCACCTGCCGGGAGTGGACTCTCCTTCCTGTAGGAGACTCTGTGTGCGGTTGTCAAGGGCGAGATTGCTACCACTCAGTTTGGTTTCACTGAGGTTGGACTGAGGAGTGGCCATACCACTGGAAAAGGCGGAGCTTAGAGGGGACAGCATCTGATTGGACCCTGGGATGTTGGAGAAAGGTGGGGCTGGGCTGCGTTGTCGGACGGTCTGATTGATGTTTTTTACTGTCTCAAACACTCTCCTCTGATGCACCCTGAGTAAAGAGAAAAGACTGTGACAAATCTGTGTGTGAGTGTGCTAGCATGCAGGCATACGTACATGCATACATGCCCATGTTAAGTAGGGATACTACAATAGTAGGGAATATGAATAGGAGTGTGTGAGAGTGTGTGTATCTGTGAGTGAAAGTGTGTGTGTGTGTGTGTGTGTGTGTGTGTGTGTGAGTGTGTGTGTCTGTGTGTGTGCATCATGTCTGTGGTGATGTCTTCAATTGGTTGTGCGCAATAACTGTATGCTAGAGCGGAAGGTACGTTTTTTTATTTATGGTGGAAGGTAAGTTGGAGTGTGAAGATCAGTTTAAAAAACCCATCTCTGCTAACGCTGCTAATGCTACGAGACGTGAGATGGGATCAGTGTCTGATCACTGTCTCTGATCACTCTAATCAGAGCAGCAAAAAGAACAAGCAGCATTCCACTGCCACTCAGGAGCTGGGTCCTTGTAGGCTAGCTCATCTCCTCCCTCGTGGTTCCTTCCTATTTTAGTGAGTGTACAGTGGGGGAAATAAGTATGGAACGCGTACCTTTAGTGAGTGTACAGTGGGGGAAATAAGTATGGAACGCGTACCTTTAGTGAGTGTACAGTGGGGGAAATAAGTATGGAACGCGTACTTCCAAAAAGAATGGAACGTATACTTCCAATGAGTCTATTGTCATGACATTTTCACCAGACATTAGTATTAGCTCAAGTAATCCACACATATAAAAAGTCCATAAATAAAATGATGTGTTAAAAAGTGGAATGGCGCAGGAAAAAAGTATTGAACACACCTACTGAAATGGTGCTCTAAGCAATGTCACACGGTTTCTAAGCTAAAACATTTTTGTCACATACAGCAAACGTCTCCACACAATCCGTTAGTTGCCTGTCCTCTAAATACACTGTAAAAGCAAGGCGGTCTATTTTGACAGCCCAGGCACCAAAAATGGCAACAAAAACAGCCGGGTGCAACCTTGACCATGAAACTTAACAAACTTTTCCAGCCATTCACCGACAAGATGCACGTTCAAGAGAGTTTCATTTGCACGGCAGGGAGGGGGGGAGCTAGCTCTCTGTTATCTTTGAACGTCAACAGAAGTGACGTTCGCCAACATTGCTTAGAGCACCTTTAAATACTTTGTGGAAAAGCCTTTGTTTGTAATGACAGCTTGAAGACATTTCCTGTATGACCAAACTAATCAGTCGCAGTATTCAGGTGTGATTTTGCCCCATTCTTCTAAACAGATTTAATCCTTTAAATCTTGAAGATTCCAGGGGTCCCTCTTGTCAATCCTTACCATGGAA